>NC_080728.1:1967500-2245000 GCF_019097595.1 Hemibagrus wyckioides
TGTGTTCACAGCATGTGGGCAGCACGGTGGCTTAGTGGCTTAGTGGTTAGCACTGTCACCTCACAGCAAGAAGGTCCTGGGTTCGAACAGGCAGGGGCTTTTCTGTGTGGAGTTTGCATGTTCTCCCCATGCCTGCGTGGGTTTACTCCGGTTTCCTCCCACAGTCCAACAACATGTACAGTCCAAAAACATGCATTCTAAATTGCCCATAGGAGTGAGTGTGAGAGTGTGTGGTTGTCTGTCTATATGTGGCCCTGCGATGGACTGGTGACCTGTCCAGGGTGTACCCCTGCCTTTTGCCCTATGTGCACTGGGATAGGCTCCAGCAGACCCCCGTGACCCTAATTAGGAGAAAGCGGGTATAGACAATAGATGGATGGATGTTCACAGCATTTGGGTTTAGTCCTCATTTTGTTTCTATAAACAAATCTATTTGTTTCATTTTGTTTATATAATAAAGGTTTTGTACAGTAATGTTGAAAGTGTACTGAAAGTTAATGGTGACTTATGCGCTCCTTTTAAAGTTTATAGTTAAGAACAGATTATTAACATATGTTGCTGATGATGTTTTAATTAGTTGTCAGAGAGATGGAAATTTAATGTTGGAAATATTAAAGGAATTTAAAATCATCTCTACTACAAAAATCCTAGGGTGAAGTTTGAAGTTGTTGAAAAGGTAAAAATCTTCTTAATAAATGGAAATTACATAAATGTCATAATATACATAAAGACCAAATGTTGATTGTTAACAACTTAGTAACATATGCTGTCTGGCATCAGCTAGCTTGTGTTGATCCTCCAGCAGATTGATTGGCAAAAATACATTTAAATGTAGTTGATTTCTTTTGGGAGAAATTGCAGTGGGTTCGAAAAACGTCTGTATATTTACCCCAAAAATGAAAGAGGACATTGTCTTGTACATGTGCAGAGCAGATCAGCAGCCTTTCAGGTACAATTTGTACAAAGATTAACTGGTCTCACTGGACCACTGGACTCTGGAAATGTGTAGCCTGTGCTACTTTGCAGTTTGTCTGTTTGATGTGATAAAACATTCTGACTGGAAATCGTTATTTGTAGTTTTCAATAGATTCAGAGACTTGATTTTTTTCAAGCTAAAATGGCACTTTATGATGCTAGAAAAAATAAAACTGTGTAGAATTTAAGCTATAATTTAGAAATAGTATGTTTTATTCTGGTGTAATCTAGAATTTTAAATGATTTCCAGTATAATAAAGTATGAAAGAGCTTGCTTCTTTAATATTTTAGCATTTTAATGAGGCTTTGTGTGAAGTGATTAAAGTTAAAGTTGATGGTCAGTCTGCTGTTCTCTGTTCAGCTTCAGCTGCTGATAGTTTAATATCACACACATCAGATGAGAGAAACTAAATCTAACACTGTGTGATCATTTTAATGACATTGTTCATTAGAATAAACAGGTGATATTAAATCCTCATGTCATTCTGAATAATAAAATCATTTACACACACATCTTTAAAGTAAGTCTTAAACCAAGATAATAATCTGTTGATGAAGAGTGTGTCATTGTGTCTCTCTACAGCTTGTGTAAGTGTGGTATCTCAGATGAAGGCTGTGCTGCTCTGACTTCAGCTCTGAGATCAAACCCCTCACACCTGAGAGACCTCAATCTGTCTGATAATAATCTAGGAGACTCAGGAGTGAAGAGTCTCTCTGCTGTACTGGAGAATTGTAACATCGCGGGTGTCTGCTTAGGCAAATCCGCGGTTACTGGCGTGCCTCTTTATAGTGCTCAGCCCAGCACAGGCAATTAGGGCTGATGCACGGCACCTGTGCACGCTGTTATATAAGCCTCAGGTGCTCACGCACACGGTGTGTGGACACAGAATCTGTGCCAGGTATCGGAGGTAATAGGTGCTGAGAAGTAATTTGGCAATTAGAGTTACACTCCTCTAAAGTTGTTGCTAGCGATATTTAATAATCTAAAGAACATATAGAAAGTTATTTACTGGTGTGGCAGGCTGAGAATCAGCCCACTGCCACTTCCTGTTTAATCTTCATCCAGCTCATAATAATAGACAAAGACATTCTGTATAAATAAAACAGTCAGTTGTTTTTGTCAATACTGAATAAACCATTTACACTTTCACAGTCTGGGTTTAAAAAATACACCAATGATCTAACAACTTCTCCAAAAACTAATTAGAGTCTGATCTTGTTTTAGGTCTGATTACTGACAGTCTGATCTTCTCAAGAAAGATCTGTTCATGTGAACACTGAATAAAAATGCACATGTGAAGCAGGGAAAAGATACAAAAAACAAATCATATTATAATTTTATTGGTCACCCACACAACCATACACAGTACGACATGGAGCACTTAAAAGTAGAACAAAATAAAATTTAAATAATTAAAAATAGAATAAAATAGTACACAGTGACTATAGTGAATAAAGTGCAGATGTGAGCAGTTAGTGCACATAATTAATAATCTGACATTGTAGCTGAGGACTGAGGAGAGGAAACTACCAGACTAACACTTATCTCTGTGTTAATGAGGAGGATGTGAATGTGGATTTAGTTGAATGACCACATCCTGTTTTCCAGATCTAATTTACTACAGATTTGATCGATAATGTTAGCGTGTTAACTGCTAAAAGAATGCTTGATGATCTCTTCTCATTTTGAAACTCTTATGAAACTGTGTGTGATTTAGTCATCAGTAAAAGATTTTTAAAGGATTTATTCATTCAGGGGGCTAGTTACATAGTTTACTCATAAAAATACTAGTTGTTTTCATTTCAGAAGCATTAGCAAAAATATTTTAGCAATGCCCTTTACAGTGAGTTAAAATGTAAAATTTAACTAAAGAAATGTTCTATAGCACATACTTACATTAATGTTTGTTACAAAATTGAATGCTTTGCTCCAGTTGTGATCAAACTCTAAACATCCCTGTGTACAACCAGTGAAGAGTGTGTCATTGTGTCTCTCTACAGGTTGTGGTGTTGTGGTATCTCAGATGAAGGCTGTGCTGCTCTGACTTCAGCTCTGAGATCAAACCCCTCACACCTGAGAGAACTGAATCTGTCTGAGAATAATCTAGGAGACTCTGGAAAGAAGCTGCTCTCTGCTCTTAAGGATGATGAACATTACAAACTACAGACTCTGATGTGAGTAATGACCTTTTAATAAAAGTTCAACCTCATTATCATTAGTTGTACATTTCTCTTTAGTTCCAATAAATATCAGATTACCAGGTTAGGAAATAAAACCAGTTTTAGAAAATGTCACTATATTCTATTTAAAGTTAATTTTTCTAACAATTGTCTATAATATAAAAACATGGATTCAGAGTCTACAAAATGTCCCAAATGAGTGCATGAGAGTGATTGTAAATGAACATTGTGTCTTCTGTCATTCCTGTAAAATTCACCTCAGCTTCTTCTTAAAGTCTGCACTTAAATATAAATGTAGAACAAGAACTAAATGACACAGTAGTGTTCGTTATTTAAAAAAGCTCCTGTGATTGGATAAGAGCAGTGATGTGATGGGTAAATATCTGCTCATTATCCTGTTAGAACTTGTGGAAGTTCTCATTTGTTCTAGCTAAATGTTAGAAGACAGATGTTAGTAAGAATGAAGAAATGTTGAATGATTAATTATAAACAGGAGATGATGATGTTTCTCTTGGAGCAGAGATGATTACATGATGTTGATCATGAAGTACCACAGTCCACTTTGTGCTGATTCATTCACATCTTTTTTCCTTTATATTCAGGCTGTAATGAATATCTGTGTGTGATGAAGACTCCAGTGTTCCTGCATGTTGGGGAATTGAGAAGATGTTTATTAACATCACTCATTTCACATTTAGTTATAACACATTAAACTGGTCCATCTGAAGTGAGAAGTGTGTGTTCATCATCATGCAGAGTGAATCAGACTGTACACACTTCTATACTGAGTGTATAACAACCTCTGATCTCTGGATAAAATTCCCCGGGACTCAATCCTATAAAAAAAACTGAGGGATAATTTGGAGCAACAGGTGAAAATACACATGAACTGAAGCTGAACCCAGTCAGTGGACGAGAGAAATAAAATGGACAAAAACAGTTTCAGGACATTGGTGGAAGTCTGAGGAGTTTATCTGAGGAGTTTTTCTGAGGATTTCATCTGAGTTTAACTGATGAAGCCCATAGGAGACCTTTTGAGACCTTGTCCTTTGGGTAATTAATGTCTGTGTTGTACTAAATATCAGCATTCTTGGAAAATTCCTAATTAAATCAGATTAATGGCTAATAACTATCTGTAGTTTGGGTGATTTATTATTTTATATTATTTACACCTTTTACACATGCAAAGTTATAGGTATTTTACTGGATGCCTAACTAAAATTATATTTTAATTAGGTATTTAAAATATCTTGCATAAGTGCATTAAATAAATTTTGAAGAAATAAAATACAAAAATATAATGTTCTTTTGTTTTGTAAAATTAATATTCTAACATTTTGTAGTAAAATAATCTGTTCTCCAAAATATATAAACTATATAAATCTTCAAAAATAAATGCATGACTAACACAATATATTGTTGAAGTTATTTCAGAAGAGAAACCTGCTTATATATACACTATATTGCCAAAAGTATTCGCTCACCCATCCAAATAATCAGAATCAGGTGTTCCAATCACTTCCATGGCCACAGGTGTATAAAATCAAGCACCTAGGCATGCAGACTGTTTTTACAAACATTTGTGAAAGAATGGGTCGCTCTCAGGAGCTCAGTGAATTCCAGCGTGGAACTGTGATAGGATGCCACCTGTGCAACAAATCCAGTCGTGAAATTTCCTCGCTCCTAAATATTCCACAGTCAACTGTCAGCTGTATTATAAGAACGTGGAAGTGTTTGGGAACGACAGCAACTCAGCCACGAAGTGGTAGGCCACGTAAACTGACGGAGCGGGGTCAGCGGATGCTGAGGGGCATAGTGCGAAGAGGTCGCCAACTTTCTGCAGAGTCAATCGCTACAGACCTCCAAACTTCATGTGGCCTTCAGATTAGCTCAAGAACAGTGCGCAGAGAGCTTCATGGAATGGGTTTCCATGGCCGAGCAGCTGCATCCAAGCCATACATCACCAAGTGCAATGCAAAGCGTCGGATGCAGTGGTGTAAAGCACGCCGCCACTGGACTCTAGAGCAGTGGAGACGCGTTCTCTGGAGTGACCAATCGCGCTTCTCCATCTGGCAATCTGATGGACGAGTCTGGGTTTGGCGGTTGCCAGGAGAACGGTACTTGTCTGACTGCATTGTGCCAAGTGTAAAGTTTGGTGGAGGGGGGATTATGGTGTGGGGTTGTTTTTCAGGAGCTGGGCTTGGCCCCTTAGTTCCAGTGAAAGGAACTCTGAATGCTTCAGCATACCAAGACATTTTGGACAATTCCATGCTCCCAACTTTGTGGGAACAGTTTGGAGCTGGCCCCTTCCTCTTCCAACATGACTGTGCACCAGTGACCAAAGCAAGGTCCATAAAGACATGGATGACAGAGTCTGGTGTGGAGGAACTTGACTGGCCTGCACAGAGTCCTGACCTCAACCCGATAGAACACCTTTGGGATGAATTAGAGCGGAGACTGAGAGCCAGGCCTTCTCGTCCAACATCAGTGTGTGACCTCACAAATGCGCTTCTGGAAGAATGGTCAAAAATTCCCATAAACACACTCCTAAACCTTGTGGACAGCCTTCCCAGAAGAGTTGAAGCTGTTATAGCTGCAAAGGGTGGACCGACGTCATATTGAACCCTATGGATTAGGAATGGGATGTCACTTAAGTTCATATGCGAGTCAAGGCAGGTGAGAGAATACTTTTGGCAATATAGTGTATATAGGCAGAGTCAAAATCATAACCCAACCTCGCTGAGATAAAACAACTCAGACTGGATCATTTTAGACTGCACCTTTAAGAGGAGATTCACCTGGAATGAGTGAATATGAACACAAACTCCTTCTTTCTGTTATCTATCAATCTGTCATGTCAGTAGTGAAATTATTTACATGTGTACAATAAATTAATAAAAACTATCAACTACCAATTTGAACTGTCACTATGAATCTAAAAATCATTTCTTCTTGTAACTTGCACACAGTTTTTGAAGGAACCCAGCAAGTACATTGTTCCAGACATGTGGAGAACTAATCACAGATCTTCTGTGGATGTACACTGTTTCAGATCCTTCTCTTTCTTCATGTAATCTCAGACAGACTGAATGTTGAGATCAGGACTCTGTGGGGGAAAACCATCACTCCATGTTCTTATCTATGCTGAAGATAGTTCTTTATAACATTGGCTGTATGTTTGGGGTCATTGTCCTGCTGCAGAATAAATTAGGGTCCAATCAGACTCCTCCCTGATGGTGTTGCATGATGGTTAAGTATCTGCCTGGATTTCACAGCACGAAGGACACCATTAATCCTGACCACATCTCTTGCGTTTACGGTCTTCAACATCACCCGTATCTTTGTCCTTCTTCAAAATAACATGAACAGCACATCTTGAAACTCTAGCCTGCTTTAAAAATCTGTCCCTGGGAGAGACCTTCCTGATGCAGAAGACCTTCCTTGTGTCTTGTTGCTCTGCTCAGTCTTGCCTTGGTGTTTGACCTGTGACATGATTATGACTGACTTTCATAATCACACCAAATACTGATTGATTTAGATTTTTCTTCTGTTCTCTCATTTATCATTTTGTAAACTGATAAAAATAAACAATTAAAATATATATTTTAGAAAGCATTCTTACTTTACTGCATTTTTAATACCTTTTGCACAGTACTGTATATTCACAAAGTATTTTATAAAGCAGGAATTTTGTGGTTTGTATATAATAAAATAGGAAAGAGCTTGGGTGATTTTTGGAGTTAAAATTGGGCTTTTCTATCACTTCTCCCACTCTCCTGCAAAGTTTCCTAACTCTGTGTGTTAATAAATTCCTTTTCTTGTGTGTATATTCATTCATTCATTGTCTATAACCGCTTATTCCTAGGACTCCTAGGGTCACGGGGGTCTGCTGGAGCCTATCCCAGCGCACATAGGGCGAAAGGCAGGGGTACACCCTGGACAGGTCGCCAGTCCATCTTGTGTGTATATATTTTTATATATTATTATACCTTGTGGTGTTGTCCTTGTTGTTTACCTTCTTGTCCTGTTTCCTCTGATTTGTTTCACTTTTCTCTTGTTTCCTTTATTTCTTTCCATTGCTGTTTGGTCAGTGCAGATCTCGCTCTTTGTCAGATCTTTTCATTAGATTTTCAACCAGAAGTGAATGTAAAATGAACAAAAACATCAGAAATAAATTTCTCTATCTTTGTTTACTGAAAATAAAAAGTATAGCTCAGAATACATTCTGATAAATTCTCTTCATCATTTTCACAGTACTTTACTGACATGACTGTTAGCATGCAATCAACAGAGATTAAAAAAAAAATCAGTGACAAATAATAAGGTCCCAGGGCAAAAGTACAAGAAGTGATGGTTATGTGAGGGCAATTATTTACACATACAAAATTTACACATCGATTTAATCTCTCTCTCTCTCTCTCTCTCTCTCTGTGTGTGGGTGTGTGCGCGCGCGCATGCGCGAGTGAGTGGGCGGAGCGTTGAGAGTGTGCGTAGTGTTTTGGACGCCGTAGCGAAAAGAGAGCGTTTTTCTTCTCATATTTCGTATTTATACTCGTCTTTCTTTAATTTTTCCCTTCTTCTCATGATTTAATAGCAGGGCGTCTGTCTCCAGCTTTGCACTGGGAGCATGTCTGCCCCAGGACCTGAGAGCCTGGAGTTTCTCACACGGCGTCATGCTGTTAAAATAGTCTGGAGTGTGGGTGTAGAGGAGTGTTGTTTAGCTGTAGGGGAGCTAGTGGGCTATGACAACATCCTGTCTGCGGACCGAATCAACAAGGACATTGTTATTTACTTAAAATCTGTGGATTTAGCAAACAGTTTAGTAGAGAGTGGTGTGGTGATTGGTGGTGTTTTAACCCCTGTGCTTCCTCTGTTTACTCCTTCAACAAAATGAAGTACTGGACCAAATGCTGTCTCTCTACAGTGAACTGCTTTCTCCGATCAAATGAGATTCCGATCAAGGAGCATCCGATAACATCCACCTGCCGGCTCCAGCTGAGGAGAACGGAGAAAGGGTTAGAGAAACACCGGCCACTGTGGGACAGGAGCCCGGGGTCAGTCAGGAGGCACCGGGGGGAGCAGCTACTGAAGGAGAGAATACACCTGTAGAGGAGGAAGAAAAAACAGATAAAGGTGAGTTTCAGCAGCCGACAGGGTTGATGGGTTACAGAGGAGCAGATCTTTCCACACAAATCAGATGGTAGTAGATTAGGAAGAATGTTCAATTAAAAAGGTTAAAAAGAGGATTGTGTTTTTAAAGCCTCCTAGAACAGAAGACTGAGACAGCGCCATTCAGTTAGACAAGAAAAATAAATAAAAAGTAGACTGTGGAGGATATTGAAGTATTTCTGAAGATGAGTAAAAATGTGAGAAAAGTTCCTACTGATGAGTTTTTCCCAGACATACAACAGTTTACTGAGTTTTTAGAAGTGAGGGTCAGTTCTCTGATCATGAGATATACAGGCTTAAAAAGATTCTCACTACTGAACTGATAACTGTGTGCTAATGATGATAAAGAAATGGCATGAAAACTTTTCTTCTGCTAGGGCAGAGGAATTAATGTATTATTTCATGATGAATAATGAATAATGTATTATTGATTAATTTAGTTTTTCCTCTCAGTTTGAATTGTATGAATTAATTCAATGAAAGAGAGGTGAGGTGACATTCTGTTTGCACAAGAAACACACAGTGATGTCCCTAACACGATGGACTGGACAAGAGAAATTCACCATGCGAGTGACCTCACTTAGTGACCTCACTTAAGTCTTATTTTCTAAAAAGTTTTCTCCCTCTATCCTTTCAAGTGGAGGAGATTTTAAAGAATAGTCTGGTGAGAATAAGTTTGAGAATCACACCCTTGTTTTTATTTGTGTCTTATGCCCCCTCTACTGTGATTGACAAAATGTTTTATTAATACTTTATGTACAGTTTTGAACTTGTGTAGTCCTGATAGATATGGAATATTTATTAACACATGGAGACTTTAATTGGACTGAGAATGCTATAGACAGAAATTATGTAGAGCCCCACATGCCCTCACGAGAATTTAACTCGTTAACAGTATACTTGGGTTCATTGCTATAAGAACATCCTTATATAATAACAAGCTCTCTGAAGCTGGAGTACTTTAGTCAGACCCAGGTATCTCAGAGGCAAATGATGAACTCTGCCTGATGCTGACCAGAGAAGATCCCTCCCAGGGGTAGATGGTCCAGCTATCAGGTGTCTTTTACAAGTCTTGCTGTCCAGAGGTGGGTGCAGACCTACTAGCAATAATGAATGTAATAGTGGTAGCTCAAGTGGTTAAGGCTCTGGGTCATTGACTGGAAGGTCAGGGTTCAAGCCCCAACACCGCTAAGGTGCCAGCGTTAGGCCCCAACACCAACCCTCCCTGCTTCATCATCATGGCTGATCCTGCTCTCTGACCCCATCCCCAAAGGATGGGATATGCAAAGAAAGAATTTCACTGTGCAGTAATGTATATGTGACAAGGCTGTGTGTTGTCTATCATGCTGTATTCTACTGAAATTGAACCTCCGTTGAACTCAGAACTGAATTGTGTGCTTTGTGTTCTGAAGAATGATACTGTGTTTAAGCTCACAGACTACACTGACAATGTTTTTCTAATCAGTGGACAGAGAGATGTAAATGCTATGCTAAACATACTCCACAAGTACACACTTTCCTCATCTGCAAGGGATTACTGGCTAAAAAGTGAGGCCATTTCAGCTGGGGTGCTCACAAGGAGAACCAAGCCTCTCAAATGGCTTAACCTGGACCAGAGTGAGATTAAATGATCATGATAAACATTTTGATGGAACAATTGGAAAGATAAATGGAATTTTAAAATGTCAAGTTGTCTTATAGCATCATCACAACCTTTTCAAAGGAAATGTTCATTACTGGTTTTAAATAATTGTAATAATAATAATAAGATGCCAATATATATCAGCAGATGAGAGGAAAGTGAACAGAACTTGGTAAATAACATAATTGCTTTTTCTGCTCTGGTAAAATCCATAATGTGAATATTTTACTAGTCCATGGGAGATCTTACACATTTTACTGTGGTATGGTGTGAAAAACGAACACATTTACATCCATTCATTAATATGAGTGAAGAATCCAGACTAATCTTTCAACAGTGGCCTTTTGAATAATAAATATTTAATCAAAGATATATTAATCTTCTTCTTTCACCTTTTCCCTTCAGGGGTGGCCACAGTGAATCATCTCTCTCCACCTATCCCTATCTTCAGCATCCTCAACACTTACACCCACTAGCATCATATCCTCATTTATTACATCCATATACCTCCTCTTTGGCCTTCCTCTTTTCCTCCTGCCTGGCAGCTCCATGTCCAACATTCTCCTACCAATATACTCACTCTCCCTCCTCTGGACATGTCCAAACCATCTTAACCTGTCTTCTCTAACTTTGTCCCCCAAACGTCCAACATGAGCTGTCTCTCTGATGTACTCGTTCCTAATCCTGTCCAACCGTGTCCCTCCCAAAGAGAACCTCAACATCTTCAGCTCTGCTACCTCCAGCTCTGACTCCTGTCTCTTCCTCAGTGATACTGTCTCTAAACCATACAGCATGGCTGGTCTCACTGTCCTGTATCACCTTCCCTTTGATTCTCCCTGAAATTTTTCTATCACACAGAACTCCCGACACCTTTCTCCAACCATTCCAACCTTCCTGCACTCACTTCTTTACCTCTTTCTCACACTCTCCATTACTCTGGACTGTTGACCCCAAGTACTTAAACTCCTGTACGTTCTTCACCTCTTCACCCTGTAATCTTACTGTTCCACTTCCCTCCCTTTCATTCACACACATGTACTCAGTCTTACTACGACTGACTTTCATTCCTCTTCTCTCCAGAGCAAACCTCCACCTCTCCATGCTTTCCTCCACCTGCTCCCTGCTCTCACTACAGATCACAATGTCATCTGCAAACATCATTGTCCAAGGAGACTCCTGTCTGACCTCGTCTGACAACTGTCCATCACCATAGCAAACAGGAAGGGGCTCAGAGCCGATCCCTGATGCAGTCCCACCTCCACTCTGAACTCCTCTGTCTGACCTACAGCACACCTCACCACTGTCCTGCTCCTCTCATACATGTCCTGCACCACTCTGACATACTTCTCTGCTACTCCTGACTTCCTCATACAGTACCACAGCTCTTCTCTTGGCACCCTGTCATACGCTTTCTCCAAGTCTACAAACACACAGTGCAGCTCTCTCTGACCATCCCTATACTTCTCCATCAACATTCTCAGGGCAAAAATTGCATCTGTTGTGCTCTTTCTGGGCATGAAGCCATACTGCTGCTCACAAATTTCCACTACCTTCCTTAACCTAGCTTCCACTACTCTTTCCCAGAGCTTCATTGTATGGCTCATCAACTTTATCCCCCTATAGTTGCTGCAACTCTGCACATCACCCTTATTCTTAAAGATCGGCACTAATACACTTCTTCTCCATTCCTCAGGCATCTTCTCACTCTCTAAAACCCTGTTAAACAGACTAGTTAAAAATTCCACTGCCGCCTCTCCTAGACACTTCCAGACCTCCAACAGGATGTCGTCAGGACCAACTGCCTTTCCACTTTTTATCCTCTTCAAAGCCCTCCTGACTTCATCCTTTCTAATCTTATCTACTTCCTGTTCCACAGAGTTTACCCCTTCTACTCTTTTTTCCCTCTCATGTTCCTCATTCATCAGCTCTTCAAAGTACTCCTTCCATCTCCTCTGTACACTCTCCTCACTTGTGAGCACCTTTCCATCTCTGTCCTTAATAACTCTAACTTGCCACACATCCTTCCCATCTCGATCCCTCTGTCTAGCTAACCTGTACAAGTCCTTCTCTAGTGTCTAACCTAGTGTACAACTCATCATACGCCTTCTGCTTGGCCTTAGACACCTCCCTCTTCACTCTGCACTGTAAGTCCTTGTATTCCTGTCTTTTCTCTTCAGTCCTGTCCATGTCCCACTTCTTCTTGGCTAAACTCTTCCTCTGAATACTATCCTGAACTTCCTCATTCCACCGCCAAGTCTCCTTATCTTCTTTCCTCCTTCCAGATGACACACCCAGCACCTTTCTTCCTGTCTCCCTGATCACTTCTGCTGTAGTTTCCCAGTCATCTGGCAGCACTACCTGACCACCCAGAGCCTGCCTCAACTTCTGTCTAAATTCCTCACAACATTCCTCCTTCTTCAGCTTCCACCACTTGGTTTTCTTCTCCATCTCTATCTTTGACCTCTGCTTACAGACCATCAAATTCATCCTACACACCACCATCCTATGCTGTCTGGCTACACTCTCTCCCACTACCACTTTACAGTCACTAATCTCTTTCAGATTGCCTCTTCTACATAGGATGTAGTCTACCTGTGTGCTCCTACCTCCACTCTTGTAAGTCACTCTATGCTCCTCCCTCTTCTGTTATAAGTGTTAACCACAACCATGTCCATCCTCCTAGCAAAGTCCACTACCATCTGTCCTTCAAGGTTCCTTTCCTTAACTCCAAACTTGCCCATCACCTCCTCATCACCTGTGTTCCCCTCACCAACATGTCCATTAAAATCTGCTCCTATCACCACTCTCTCCCCCGTGGGACCATCTCTATCACTTCATCTAATTCACTCCAGAATCTCTCTTTCTCCTCTAACTCACAACCTACCTGTGGGGCATAACCACTAACAACATTCAACATCACCCCTTCAATCTCCAACTTCAGACTCATCACCCTGTCTGACACTCTCATCACCTCCAGAACATTCCTCACAAACTCCTCCTTCAGGACCACACCTACCCCATTTCTCTTACTATCCACCCCATAATAAAACAGCTTGAATCCTGCTCCTATACTACAAGCCTTGCTACCCTTCCCCCTGGTCTCCTGTACACACAGTATATCCACCTTCCTTCTCTCCATCATATCAGCCAGCTCTCTACCTTTCCCTGTCATAGTACCAACATTCAGAGTTCCTATTCTCAGTCCTACACTCTTACCTTTCCTCTTCTCTCTCTGTCTGCACACTCTCCTCCCTCCTCTACATCTTCGACCAACAGTAGCCCAATTTCCACCAGCGCCCTGTAGATCAACGGCGCCGATGGCGGTCTTTCTTAACCCGGGCCTCGACCGATCCGGTATGAAATTTAGAGTACTGATGATTCACATGGTTAAATTTGGCAATGTTTTACGCCGGAAGCCCATCCTGACGCAACCCTCTCTATTTATCCGGGCTTGGGACCGGCACAGAAGTCACTGGACTGTGACCCCCATGGCTAGATTAACCAAAGATATATTAATAATGATTAAAAATCAAATCTCTCTCTGTGTCTCTGTCTCTCTCTCTCTCTCTCTTTCTCTCTGTCTCTCTCTCACTCTCTCTCTCTGTCTCTCTCTCTAACAATCTAAACAAAGTTTTTATATCACTGAGCTGCTTCTAAGATTGGATTTATTGAATTTCCTCCATCATCTTGATTAAATAATGAGTAAATAATGAAGTGATACAATGATAAAGCATGACCTTATCTGAGGAGCCGTGGAAGATATTAGGAGGATAAAGTCACTGACTGGTGTGTTGATCAGTGTTCACACTAAAGTCCTGAAAGCTGGTTAGATTTTTGGGTCTGATTTCTGTTTTAAATGAATTGTTGTGTGTTTTCTCTTCCCTCAGCTCCACCAGTGCACCATGGAGTCTTTCTACACTGTTCAGTCCAAGAGGAGAGACGTCCAGAAGCTGCTGCAGAAACTCCAGAGTTCATCTGAACGCTCGCTGGTGATTAACATCACTGTCTGATACCCAGGCCAGGAGATCAGACTAACAAGTAACTAACAAGACTCAGAGACTGATCCTCCTGCACTGTTCAATAAATCGTTCATTAAAAAAAAAATAATAATAATAAATAAAAATTTGACTTAAGGACGTTTTAGTGTCATTTTATTCTTTTCCCCAGCTGATTACTGCCAGTTTGGAGGAGGACTGTTCTTTATCTGTCTCTTCTGGTACAGATTCATTGACCTTTTGTGCTATGTTGTGATTTGTATTTACTGTAGAGTTAGGATTCTGAATTAAAAGATAGCATAATGTTTGTCATCAAATATTATCCGAACTGTATGGAACTCCCAGCGGTCAGGAGAATATTGTGGAAAACAATCTAAAACTGACCTGGAAAATACAATCTACTAAAGAACAGACCACATGTCCCTCTGCTCAGCAGCACAATTTGTTTCTTTCTTCATGTGTTTCAAAGGTGAAATCATGACTTTATCATGACAGTGACCCTAACAGACAAGGGGAAATGCCTTTATTAGTGTTTGTGAATAATAGGTTGATGTTATAAATTTACATAAATAAAAGTGTTTTAGAATCAGTAATGGTGTGTACTTAGTTACAATCAAATATATCAGTTTATTTTGTATTTCAGTTGTATATATTCCACAATATATGATACACTATATAAATATTATATTTGGATTGTATTTCTGCAGGTTTTTATAATTATCACAATTAATTGAAGGTGTTTGTAATAATCAGGAAATACAGTACCTGTAAAATAACAGTGTTTCACTTCAAATCCTTTCTGTAAATGTATTGTTTTTCATCTTGTTTTTAACTTTATTTCAAAACTTACACCATTGTTCATTTACTAGAATCACAAAAAATGATCTTTTTGAACACCTGGGGTTTTTAACAAAGGAAAACAAATGTGTTCCAGCAGCAGGGTCCCACACTCTCACTGCCATGGCCTGGGTTTGATTTCTGAGGGATTACTTCTCAGTGCTGGTCCCAAACCTGGATAAAATGGGAGGGTTGTGTCTGGAAAGCACATCTGGTTGTAAAAACCTGTGCCAAACTCAAACTGACCCAAACAGGCAGCAGATGAAAAAAGAGTGCTTGATTTAAGGTTGGTTTACTTTTTTGAAGCTTTTAATCTAATACTGTTTCTATGAGGAAGTTAATATAAACGTAGATTTGGACATTATACCCCATGTTGCAGGAAAAAACATGACACCTCTCACCTACTGTTTAATGGGGGAACGGTGAGAACAACACAAACATCTGAACTAGAACCTATGAGGCAACCCCAAAAATGAATCTAACACACGATTAAATGCAAGGGTTTTGACTTGATAACTGTTAGCCATTGTTCTGGATTAGGGTTTAAGTGAAGTATGTTATCAGACTCATTATCACTCAGAGCAGTTTTTAATAAAATGCTGGTAATAATTTAGATTTAAAATGTGTATAAACTAGCAGGCTGTTAGGTTAGTTAGCTTTGCCCCAGGAATGAAGCTATAGTTTTGCTAGAACAGATGAGCCTCCATCAATGCTTCAGTGTCTTTGGTGTCTGGTTTTACAGTAAATCTATTAATATTGTATGTTTTTCTTTGTTATTATAATATAGTATCAGCTAGCTCTACAATTTTACAGATTTATTAAGTGAATATCTTATATTCAGTACCTGTGAAACAGTTAGAAATCATAAGTGCACATACTAAACTTTAAATAATTTACATTCTGTCTGAAATTCATCTCCAGTCATGTTTAGATATTCTCAGTACACTTTTTTGTCTTCTTCCTCCGTAAATTTCAGGATCATCTCCAAAACTCTGTCACTCTTCAAAATGTCTGAATGTGTGTGTAAAAGTAAATCCCATGGTGAACTTTCAGGATTCTCTGAGCGAGGCTGAGGAGAAGAATCAGATGGATGAGGTGTCCAGTGCTCTGGTGGACAGTGAGAGCTCCAACCTGGAGGACCGAGTGAGGGAGCTGGAGGAACTGATCTGTGAGGCACACAGAGAGTGTGAAAGAAAGAACAAGGTGTGTTAGAAGAAACTCACGTTAAACAGGACTCTGAGTTACAAACAGTATGGTGACTATTGAGAACAGAATCTCATATTCAGTATCTAGAAATCTGATGTACCTGTGCTGTGTCTGTGAGGGAAGTAGAAATATAAACTGTGTATATGTATGTTACAGTTTAATGACCAGTTATACTTTTCTCATGCTGTATATTCAGTGTAATACATGATCACCATATTTATACTTTATCTGTTACACCCATTTCATTTATTTATGAAACACACTTCGAGTTTTTTCATTAAAATACATTACCCAGTCACATTAAAATGGATAACTTTAATACGACATTCATCATCTCTACATAATCATTCAAATTCATAATTTTGAATAAAGAGTAGATTTGATATTTGTTTTAGTGAATTTTAGTTCAGGCATGTTATTGTGTTTGGTGAAAAACTAAGTAATTGTAAATAGATTATACACAATGTCTTCTCTTTAATCAGATTTTTTTCATACAGCTTATGTTACTCCCAGGTTTGATACAATATTTCATACAAAGAGAAAAAGGAGAGAAGTACATCTTGGTATCTGATTGTTGTGTATTGTTAAACCCCTGTGTGTTGTAGGATCATGAGCAAGCAGAGGAGGCTTACAGCATCCTGCAGTCCCAGCATGAAGAGATATTAAAACAGCGGGATGAGTTAATAATGGTATTCATTTTTCATTTTCATGGTATTCATTTTTCCTCTAAAAAGACTTTTGAAGCTGTTCTGAAGATCAGTG
The DNA here is from genome assembly GCF_019097595.1 of Hemibagrus wyckioides. Lineage (NCBI taxonomy): Eukaryota > Metazoa > Chordata > Actinopteri > Siluriformes > Bagridae > Hemibagrus > Hemibagrus wyckioides. The sequence goes on from NC_080728.1 coordinate 1,984,268, forward strand.
TGTCTGAATGTGTAGATGTAAAAACCCTGCTTCGTTGATTGAATTTCCAGGTCTGTCTGCCTGAAGCTGAGAGGAAATACGATCAGGCGATGGAGACCAATGCCCGGCTGGAGAAGGAGAAGTCCATCCTGATGTCCAGGGTGGACACACTGCAAGGCTCAATGCAGCAGCTGGGACACCTTCCCTGTGAAACACAGAGTGTGTTGAGCCAAAGAGGGTGAGTGAGAAAATCCGTGCATTAAACACTTCCTTTAGTAATAATGTGAGGAAGTGTGATGTTCGTGCTGCATAGTGAGATACTTTACAGGCTTTATTTAACTGAACTAAATAAATATTTCATTTTAAATTTTTGTTATTGAACAGAAATGGACTATTGTGATGTAAACAGTCAGTGCTAACGTGAAATTATTTTTCACCATGGCTGTGTTTCAGAAATATGAAGTAGAGCAGAAACTTTTTTCAAATACTGTATGTGCAGGCCGAGCTCTACAAGAAGAAGGAAAAACACAAGGAGAAACTCAGAAGAAAAGGGTAAGCTTTTCTCCTCATCTAATGAGTCGAGTCCTCAAACATGTCTGAATGTGTGTGTAGCAGTAAACAAAGCCAAACAGCTTTAGTTGTTGAATTCCCAGGAGTCTCTGGTTGACGCTACTGAGGAATATGAAGAGGCGATGGTGTTCATTGACCTACTAGAAGATGAGAACTCCAAGCTGAAGTCTGATGTGGAAACTCTACAAGACTCAGTGCAGGAGTTGGACAGAGAGCTCTAACATGTAAAGAGACAAGAAGAGTATGTGGGGAAAATGAAATTGTTGCATTATGTAGGTTCTTTATAAACAATCATCATTTTCCTGCTGTTTTATGCAATACCAACAATTTAAAATGTGCAATAATCTTATCTTATCTTATCTTATCTTATCTTATAGCTACACTGTAAAAAATAAAATCACCACTTGTCCAGCATACTGTACTTTTTGAGTCACCTATACTAAGAATTGTGAATAACTATGAATCTACATAAAAATACATGTTATTTCAACAATTCTAACAAATGTTATACTTACATCTTTAACAAAGTTTTCTGGACAGCAATGTTGACATTTAAATAATTCACACGTGTGATGGATGATGTCCTAGTCGAAAATCACACCATTTTGAGTATTTGCATCTCATCTCCAATTTATCTTGGTGCCATATCAGACTTCACTCATATTGTGACTCTTCAAGGACATAAATATTGCCATATCGCTGTAGGTGAGAAACAATATTACTTTTAATTGTATGAATGCGATGAAATGTATATTCCCAACCTGACGGTGTGTTACTAATGATGAGAATTATTGCATATGCTTACAAATGCAGCGGCTAATCCATGTATAGGTTTAACCAGTGGCAGCTGGTGTTAAAAAATTTAGGGGGTGCAAACAAACTTAAAATCAAACTGTTAGTAATGCAGGACTGTACATAGCCATTTATCGGGTGATTATGTATCATTACTGCCCCTTCATTTCTGTGCTTCATGGTCCCTCACAAGAGGTAATGAGATAAGACTCAGCATTGATTACAGAATGTTTGATTACTCTTAATATGATTGAATTGTTTATTATAAACAGTTCTGTGAGGAATTTTTCCACATCACCAACAAAGACCTTCTGGGAGTCTTCGTGGCAGCCATTGACCAGTACACACCAAAGCTTCTGAAACTTCTGAAACAGAGCCTGAAAAGGAGCTTTTGGACATGAAATGGAAGAGCTCCTGGAAAGACTTAAGTTTCAGTATTTAAATGTTTTTTACAGTTTGATATGTTAGTTTGATGATAACTCAGTTTTCATGCTTTGACTATTTTGTTGTTTCTTTTGTATGTTTTTGAAGATGACAGAAATTGTTAATCACAGAAGGACAGCTGCTTTGGAGGGCCTGCCTTTGTTTGTTCGAGAGAACCCAACCAAGCTGTTCAAGAAATGTAAAATATGTATTAAAGACTTTAAATGGTTTAAAGCAGGAGTGTCCAGACAACTTTTTTTTATTTCTATGCTCAAATATATTCTTATTGTGTCACAGGAAACTGAAGATGGGACAGAAGGGGTACTATTGGCATTATGTTTGGCATTATGTACTATTGGCATTCTCTGTGTTTTGGAAGATAACACCCAGATGGCATCACCAATGATCCAGAATATTACTGTTGTACTGGAGGAGGTCGTTGTTTTGGAAGATCTTCCAGATACCTCTAGTGCTCTGGCATAGCTATTTAGCCTTCTCTATGCTTTCAACTTTTCCTATCTATAAGATCTCAAATACACTTTTGATACCATTCAGAATGTGTTCATGGAGCTTGGGTCTGGATTCACCCAACGTGTGCTTTCTCTTAAAAACAAAATGTTAAACTGAAAGTGTTGTCAATGGTCTTATGTCACAAAGATCTGGGCTGATTGTTTAACCAATGTTTTCAGGTAAATATTTTGAATGGAAAAGGTTAAGATTTTAATCTTTCAATTTTGTCAAGACACCAAGCACTGAAGTTAAGTTTTGTTTTGAATGTTTGTGGACGCCTTGGACATCACTAGGCCATTTTTAGGGGGGTTTAACCCTAACATTTGTACTCAGCACCCATAAAAATTCTGTGATTCTCCATAAACTGTACACAAATTCATGATCACCTCAGTCCCCTTTAAATTTCATATGAAAATGGCGGCAGACTTCGGCTCCTCCCAGTCTTTCAGCACGTTCTTCAATCCGCAGACTGCAGACAAGTGTGTGTGTGAGTGTGTGTGTGTGTGTGTGTGTGTGTGTGTGTGATCAGGAAGACTCGTATTTGGCTTGTTCAGTACTCAAATGTTATACACATCTATGCAATACAGTGGAATGCTGCAAGTTTACCAACCTCCCTGTTAGTCAAACCTTTATTTTATTTATTTATTTATTTTTTACTATTATACCGTCATTGGGGGCTGAGCCCCCCTTAAATGAAAATTCTAGACTCGCCCCTGTTTTTCTGTGATTTGTTCTAAAAGTTTTTGAATCAAATTTAGACAAATATTCCAGTGTTGTGTACATGTAAGTTTATGTTATTCATTAACCTCTCCATAACATCACTGCATTTTTAGACACAAATGTTAGAACTTGCATATGTACCTACAAATTACAGTATACTAAATTGGACCAGAAGTGTTTTTTTTTTTTCATTTAAGATGCTCATTGATTATGTTGTAAAACATTTTCAAAATTGTGGGTTTTTTTCATGTGCAGTGCTTTTTCATTTGGAAAAATATTACACACTTTTTTGTATTTTGTACATGATAAAAAGTTGCATGATAAAAAGTGTGATGTTGCATGATAAAGTTTGTTTATCTGTTGCTTCCAACAGAAATTAACTGGAGAAGTAATAACTTCATGTTTGTCATTTGTAAGTAGACTTAATATAAATTAAAAAGGATAATATGCTGACTATTAATACCTTATCTTGCAAATATTTTCATCCAGTAAACAGAAAAAAATTAATTGACTCAACAACAGTAATTGTTGTTTCAGTTGCTGTGACAAGAATGTCTTTATTAGCAAAATAAGACAATCAACATTGCATGAACAAAGAAATTTAGGTTGGCTTAATAAAGTATTGTTACTGAGAAGAACTATAAAATAGTTGCTAAAACAACTCGAAGGTCTTACTGCATCGAGTTCATGTTTTCTCAACAGTTTATTTTTCAGTGTATTAACAGCCAATTAAGAATAGTCTCTCATTATGTTAGCCATAAATAATTTCACATGTATATCTCATACAAATAACATTTAAATTGACAGGTATATTATTTATTAACAAGATATCTCATTTGAGAACATTTTTGTCTGAGTGCCCAAGATCTATTATAATTGACCGGTCAGTTTTTGACATTGCTACTACAGAGTTGATTGTTGAGTGATTGTTGGTCCTGTTGATTAAGCAATAATGTTTAGCAAGATAAATGTCATTAATAATAAATAGAATCTCACCTAATATTAAGGAAATATACTAATGTCCAGTAACTTCTGTACATTTGTTTTTCAGGCAGCATATTCAAGAAAGTAATGCAGTATATACCGAATGTGTTTTGCTACTTTATTCTACAGGAAAAAACATATCTGTCCACCCAAACAATACATGCATACATTTTGAGACATCATGGTAAATCGCTGTACAGTAACTTTTATTTATAAAAAATGATGACAGCCCTACTGGTTTCTGACTTCTAAGTATTGTGTCAGTTAAAAGTTTATCAAAGGAAATAAAATAATATACAGTTCTCTTAAAGTGAAGTATCATAAATCAGAGAAGTGTGCACTGTGTGATTGAAACTGTGAGACCCCAATTCAGCCTGAGCATCTGGTGGCTGGGATTCCTCCTGCTTGACTTGCAGCTGCATTTCTTAATATCTGTGTGTTTCAGCAGCTCCACAGATCACAGGTCTCAGCCTTCACACGCCATAGCTACATTCCATCTCTGTCGATAAATGGTTAAATTTTACTAAAGAGTTGCCATAGCTGAACCAACATTATGCAAATATTCATAGGAGAGTGCAACAAGATGACAATGAACTGAGCATTAGCCAAACACACTCAGGCATTCAGACAGTGTTATAGATTTTCTTTTTGCAGTATCGGCAATTCCAATCTGAAAAGATTTGATCATAATTAAACATTTCTTCATTCTTACTAACATCTGTCTTCTAACATTTAGCTAGAACAAATGAGAACTTCCACAAGTTCTAACAGGATAATGAGCAGATATTTACCCATCACATCACTGCTCTTATCCAATCACAGGAGCTTTTTTAAATAACGAACACTACTGTGTCATTTAGTTCTTGTTCTACATTTATATTTAAGTGCAGACTTTAAGAAGAAGCTGAGGTGAATTTTACAGGAATGACAGAAGACACAATGTTCATTTACAATCACTCTCATGCACTCATTTGGGACATTTTGTAGACTCTGTCTGAATCCCTGTTTTCTGTCTTCACATGAATTTTAAATCAACACATTTTACTTTTTACACACTTTTCTAAAGGTTTTCACAATAGTTTTCACAATTTTCTAAAACTGGTTTTATTTCCTATCCTGATAATCTGATATTTATTGGAACTAAAGAGAAATGTACAAAATAATGATAATAAGGTTGAACTTTTATTAAAAGGTCATTACTCACATCAGAGTCTGTAGTTTGTAATGTTCATCATCCTTAAGAGCAGAGAGCAGCTTCTTTCCTGAGTCTCCGATTTTATTCTCAGACAGATTCAGTTCTCTCAGGTGTGAGGGGTTTGATCTCAGAGCTGAAGTCAGAGCAGTACAGCCTTCATCTGAGATACCACAACACCACAACCTGTAGAGACACAATGACACACTCTTCACTGGTTGTACACAGGGACGTTTCTAGCGTTTGATCACTGCTGGGGCACAGTTTTCTTGAATCATGTTATGCAACCAACATTAATGTAATATGTGCTGCAGATAATTTCATAAATTACATTTTAATTTACTGTAAAGGGTTTTGTCTGTGTGTATACATACACAGATCAGGCATAACATTATGACTACTGACAGGTGACGTGAATAACACTGATTATTTCCTCATCATGACACCTGTTAGTGGGTGGGATATATTAGGCAGTAAGTGAACATTTTGTCCTCAAAGTTGATGTGTTAATAGCAGGAAAAATGGGCAAGCATAAAGGGCCAAATTGTGATGGCTAGATGACTTTATCAGAGCATCTCCAAAACTGCAGCTCTTGTGGAATGTTCCCGGTCTGCAGTGGTCAGTATCTATCAAAAATGGACCAAGGAAGGAACAGTTGGTGAACTGGCAACAGGGTCATGGGTGGCCAAGGCTCATTGATGCACATGGGAAGCGAAGGCTGGTCCATGTGGTCTGATCCAACAAACGAGCTACTGTTGCTCAAATTGCTGATTCTGATAGAAAGGTGTCAGAATACACAGTGCATCACAGTTTGTTGTGTATGGGGTTGCATAGCCACAGACTAGTCAGGGTGACTATGCTGACCCCTGTGCACTGCCAAAAGCAACAACAATGGGCACATGAGCATCAGAACAGGATCATGGAGCAATGGAAGAAGGGGGTTTGGTCTGATGAATCACGTTTTCTTTTAAATCACGTGGATGGCCAGGTACGTGTTCATTGCTTACCTGGGGAACACATGGCACCAGGATGTACTATGGAAAGAAGGCAAGACAACAAAGGCAGTGTCATGCTTTGGGCAATGTTCTGCTGGAAAACCTTGGGTCCTGCCATCCAGGTGGATGTTACTTTGACATGTACCACCTACCTAAGCATTCTTGTAGACAATATACACCCTTTAATGCAAAAGGTATTCCCTGATGGCTGTGGCCTCTTTCAGCAAGATAATGCGCCATGCCACATGCTTTTCATCAACATGGTTTGATGAGCACAACAACCAGTTTGAGGTGTTGACTTGGCCTCCAAATTCCCCAGATCTCAATTCAATCGTTCATCTTTGGGATGTGCTAGACAAACAAGTCCGATCCATGAAGGCCCCACCTTGCACCTTACAGGACTTAAAGGATCTGCTGCTAACATCTTGGTGTCAAATACTACAGCACACCTTCAGGGATATCAGCAAAAGGGAGACCAACAAAATATTAGGCAGGTGGTCATAATGTTATCCCTGATCCGTGCATGTATATTGTAGTGCACTGAGCGGGGACAGAGCAAAACACACACAGAGCCAGGGAGCACATTAGATAAATAGATGTTTATTGTCATTGGACCATGCTACATGTACAAATAAATTTAAAAAGTGTCAATCAGTCAAAAAGTGCAGCAGTCATACATACATTAAAACCTTCAACAATTAAAAAAGTACTAATTAGTATAAAATGAATAAATAAAGGAAATGGAAACCGTTCCTCTCAAGGTTTCTTCCTCATACCATCAGAGGAAATTTTTCTTTCCCACAGTTGCCTCAGGCTTGCTCACTTGGGATAACATCTAGGACTAGATTGTTTGTCTGTTTATATATTTGTTGTGTCTTATGTTGTTTCTTATGTAAAGCTGCTTTGAGACAATGCTCTTTGTTAAAAGCTCTATACAAATAAAACTGAATTGAATTGTATACTACAATAATTTAAGACAGCCCTATCCCACACACAATCACATTCATCATCTATTGCACATCCCATGTCAACAGTGTTTTTTGATTATTAAATGCAGTTATGGCTGTTGGATAAAAACTGTTTTTTTAGTCTGATTGTAATGTATCACTGTCAGTTCAAACAGATCATGTCCAGGGTGTGATGTGTCCTTAAGGATGCTTTGGGCTTTCTTAATACAGTTTGAACTGTGTAGTTCTTCCAGTGTTGGGAGAGGGCAGCCGAGGAACTTCTGGGCCATGACCTTCTGGAGCGCTTTCCTCTGAGCCCCTGTGCAGCTGGTAACCTACCCAATGCAGTAGGTTAGGATTCTCTCTATGGAGCACTGGTAGAAGGACACCAGTAGTCTCTGAGTGATGTTGTTCTTTCTCAGTGCCCTAAGGAAGTAGAGTCTCTGCTGGGCCTTTTTCAGAAGCTCAGAGATGTTCATGCTCCAAGTCAGACCCTCCTCTATCTGGACTCCCAGGAACCGGAAGTCAGCCACCCTCTCTACACAGTCCCCACTGATGGAAAATGGAGTGATGTCCGTTTTCTGCTAGTAGTAGTGTTGGTAGTCAGGGAGTGCTGCCAGATGATTGGGAAACTACAGCAGAAGTGATCAGGGAGACAGGAAGAAAGGTGCTGGGTGTGTCATCTGGAAGGAGGAAAGAAGATAAGGAGACTTGGTGGTGGAATTAGAAAGTTCAGGATAGTATTCAGAGGAAGAGTTTAGCCAAGAAGAAATGGGACATGGACGGGACTGAAGAGAAAAGACAGGAATACAAGGACTTACAGTGCAGAGTGAAGAGGGAGGTGTCTAAGGCCAAGCAGAAGGCGTATGATGAGTTGTACACTAGGTTAGACACTAGAGAAGGACTTGTACAGGTTAGCTAGACAGAGGGATCGAGATGGGAAGGATGTGCGGCAAGTTAGAGTTATTAAGGATAGAGATGGAAAGGTGCTCACAAGTGAGGAGAGTGTACAGAGGAGATGGAAGGAGTACTTTGAAGAGCTGATGAATGAGGAAAATGAGAGGGAAAAAAGAGTAGAAGGGGTAAACTCTGTGGAACAGAAAGTAGATAAGATTAGAAAGGATGAAGTCAGGAAGGCTTTGAAGAGGATGAAAGGTGGAAAGGCAGTTGGTCCTGACGACATCCCGGTGGAGGTCTGGAAGTGTCTAGGAGAGGCAGCAGTGGAATTTTTAACTAGTTTGTTTAACAGAGTTTTAGAGAGTGAGAAGATGCCTGAGGAATGGAGAAGAAGTGTATTAGTGCCGATCTTTAAGAATAAGGGTGATGTGCAGAGTTGCAGCAACTATAGGGGGATAAAGTTGATGAGTCATACAATGAAGCTCTGGGAAAGAGTAGTGGAAGCTAGGTTAAGGAAGGTAGTGGAAATTTGTGAGCAGCAGTATGGCTTCATGCCCAGAAAGAGCACAACAGATGCAATTTTTGCCCTGAGAATGTTGATGGAGAAGTATAGGGATGGTCAGAGAGAGCTGCACTGTGTGTTTGTAGACTTGGAGAAAGCGTATGACAGGGTGCCAAGAGAAGAGCTGTGGTACTGTATGAGGAAGTCAGGAGTAGCAGAGAAGTATGTCAGAGTGGTGCAGGACATGTATGAGAGGAGCAGGACAGTGGTGAGGTGTGCTGTAGGTCAGACAGAGGAGTTCAGAGTGGAGGTGGGACTGCATCAGGGATCGGCTCTGAGCCCCTTCCTGTTTGCTATGGTGATGGACAGTTGTCAGAGGAGGTCAGACAGGAGTCTCCTTGGACAATGATGTTTGAAGATGACATTATGATCTGGAGTGAGAGCAGGGAGCAGGTGGAGGAAAATCTGGAGAGGTGGAGGTTTGCTCTGGAGAGAAGAGGAATGAAAGTCAGTGGTAGTAAGACTGAGTACATGTGTGTGAATGACAGGGAGGGAAGTGGAACAGTAAGATTACAGGGTGAAGAGGTGAAGAACGTACAGGAGTTTAAGTACTTGGGGTCAACAGTCCAGAGTAATGGAGAGTGTGAGAAAGAGGTAAAGAAGTGAGTGCAGGCAGGTTGGAATGGGTGGAGAAAGGTGTCGGGAGTTCTGTGTGATAGAAAAATTTCAGGGAGAATCAAAGGGAAGGTGATACAGGACAGTGAGACCAGCCATGCTGTATGGTTTAGAGACAGTATCACTGAGGAAGAGACAGGAGTCAGAGCTGGAGGTAGCAGAGCTGAAGATGTTGAGGTTCTCTTTGGGAGTGACACGGTTGGACAGGATTAGGAACGAGTACATCAGAGGGACAGCTCATGTTGGACGTTTGGGGGACAAAGTTAGAGAGGCCAGATTAAGAAGGTTTGGACATGTCCAGAGGAGGGAGAGTGAGTATATTGGTAGGAGAGTGTTGGACATGGAGCTGCCAGGTAGGAGGAAAAGAGGAAGGCCAAAGAGGAGGTATATGGATGTAATAAATGAGGATATGAAACTAGTGGGTGAAAGTGTTGAGGATGCTGAAGATAGGGATAGGTGGAGAGATGATTTGCTGTGGCGACCCCTGAAGGAAAAAGACACTGTTTGATGGAAATGAAAATTATCAGTCTACAGAGGGCTGAATTCAAAGACACCCCAACAATCAAAGTGTAAAAATGATGAAGCAGGCTAGTACATTTTACTGAAATTTCACTGCAGCAACTCAAAATGGTACTCCATAGTTTGTATGGCCCCCACGTGCTTGTATACATGCTTGACAATGTCGGGGCATACTCCTAATGAGACGACAGCTGTCCTGGGGAATTTTCTCCCAGATCTAGATCAGGGCATTACTGAGCTCCTGGACAGTCTGAGGTGCAACCTGGTGGCGTCGGATGGACCGAAACATAATGTTCCAGAGGTGTTCTATTAGATTTAGGTCAGCCGAGTGTGCGCACCATTCAATGTATCAATTCCTTCATCCTCCAGGAACTGCCTGCATACTCTTGCCACATGAGGCCGGACATTGTTGTGCACCAAGAGGAACCCAGGACCCACTGCACCAGATACCTATCATCCCAATACCTAATGTCAGGGTTCAATTGTCTAGCCTGTAGAGGTCTGTGCGTCCCTCCATGGATATGCCTCCAATGACCGTCACTGACCCTCCACCAAACTGGTCATGCTGAATGATGCAGGCAGCATAATGTTCTCCATGGCTTCTCCAGACCCTTTCACATCTGTCACATGTCTCAGGGTGAATCTGCTCTCATCTGTGAAAAGCACAGGGCGCCATTGAAGGACCTGCCAATTCTGGTGTTCAATGGTAAATGCCAATCGAGCTCCAAGGTGCCGGGCAGTGAGCACAGGGCCCACTAGAGAATTTTGGGCTCTCAGGCCACCCTCATGATGTCTGTTTCTGATTGTTTGGTCAGAGATATTCACACCAGTGGCCTGCTGAAGATCATTTTGTAGGGCTCTGAAAGTGCTCATCCTGTGCCTCCTTGAACAAAGAAGCAGATACTGGTCCTGCTGATGGGTAAAGGATCTTCTACAGCCCTGTCCAGCTCTCCTGGAATCTCCTGGAATGCACTTGAGACTGTGTTGGGAGACACAGCAAACCTTCTGGCAATGCACATATTGATGGGCCATCCTGGAGGAGTTGGACTGCCTGTGCAACCATTGTAGTGTCCAGGTATCACCTCATGCTACCAGTAGTGACACTGACCAGAGCCAAATGCAAAACTAGTGAAAAACACTCAGAAAAGATGAGTAGGAAAAATAACTGTCACTGGTCTCCACCTGTAAAACCATTCATGTTTTAGGGGTCATCTTATTGTTGCCCATCTAGTGCACCTGTTGTTCATTTCATCAGAAATCAGTAATCAGAAAAGGTTTTACTGCCAGATACAGCAAAGGGTCAGCAAAGAGTACTTTACAGTACTAGGAATTTGTCTTGGTGTCAGGTGCAAACATATACACAGGTATGAAATGTCTGTACAAATGTACACAATTTTAGCAGCTGAAACTGCTACTTAAATGACCAGAGCAATATCCCAGGAGTTTAATTGACTTGATGCTATACTCTAAATAAAAGTGTTCCTTTAAGTTAACATTTAACATAATATTTCTTTAGTTTCTTTTTCTTTTTTTTAAATCAGATGAACAGAGATGTTTGATAAGAAAATGAGATGTCAGTATTCAGAGCAAAACAGGGTTGGAGTCTGTTCGAAGAATCTGTTAGTTCATTGGTGTATTTTTTAAACCCAGACTGTGAAAGTGTAAATGGTTTATTCAGTATTGACAAAAACAACTGTGACTGTGTTTTATTTTTACAGAATGTCTTTATCTATTATTATGACCTGGATGAAGATGAGACCATGATTTATCATTAATGATTTAAAATATGACCTTACTCCAATGTCTCCAGTTTACAGTGAGGATTCTCCAGTACAGCAGAGAGACTCTTCACTCCTGAGTCTCCTAGATTATTACAGGACAGATCCAAGTATCTCAGGTGTGAGGGGTTAGAGTTCAGAGCTGAAGTCAGAGCAGTGCAGCCATCATCTGAGATACCACAATCACACAACCTGTAGAGAGACACAATGACACACTCTTCATCAACAGATTTTTTTATCTTGGTTTAAGGCTTACTTTAAAGTTGATGTTTTTGTAAAATGATTTTATTAGTCAGAATGACATGAGGACTTTAATATCACCTGTTTATTCTAATTACCATTAAAAATTATCATACTGAGAGATTTTGTTTCATCCATCTCATCTGTTGTGTGTGATATTAAACTATCAGCAGGTGAAGTTGAACAGAGAACGGCTGACTGACCATCAACTAAAAATAAAGAAAGAGAGAAACTGCATTTCATAGATCTGCTAAAATATCTTAATGATTTGCTAAAACCTTGCCCCATATATTCAACAAATAAATAACCCAAGTAAAATCTAGGAAAAAATTAATTAAAATTCTAGATTACAACAGACCAATTAGACCTTGATTTCAGATTAATTTTACTTTTTTAAATACCATAAATTGCCATTTTAGCTTGACTCAGCAAAAACTGTCTGAGTCTACTTAAAACCAGGAATGAAGATTACCAGGCAGAATGTTTCATCATAACAAATAGACTCTTTTAACAGTAAACACAATTTTTGGTCTATTATGGTGCAGAAAATCATGAAATGCAGTATCTCACTAAAAACAACATGGACATCCATGTCTAAGACTGTAAACTGTTATTGATATCAGATTGAACTCACAGCCATCTTTACTCTTTTTCATTCAGCGCACATGATTCCCACCCAAACCCCCTGTAGGTGATGATGTCACATCAGTACACAACATCTAACACCAGGGTTTATAACTGAAACTAATGCATTAACCACAACTGCACCATGAAGTATTCTCCATTGTACATCTCCCACTTTCTTAGATAAACTTACATAAAAGACTTACATAAAGTTCTCCACTCCAGTGTCAGGTTCTCCCCCAAATGGAGGACAGTACACCAGGGTGTCGAGGCCTAGACCTTTAATGCCCTTCAAAGTTTTGGGACGTCTGACTTTACATGCACATGAACTTTAATGACATTCCATTCTTAAACTGTAGGGTTTAATATGGAGTTGTCCCATCCTTTGCAGCTATAACAGCTTCAACTCTTCTGGGAAGGCACAAGGTTTAGGAGTGTGCTTATTATAATTTTTAACTATTCCTCTAGAAGCACTTTTGTCATCTCAGGCACTGATGTTGGATGAGAAGGCCTGGCTCGTAGTCTCCACTCTAATTCATCCTAAAGGTGTTCTGTGGGGTTGCGGTCAGGACTCAGTCAAGTTCATCCACACCAAACTCGCTCACCCATTTCTTTATGGACCTTGCTTTGTGCACTGTGCACAGTCTTGTTGGAACAGGAAGGGACCATCCCCAAACTGTAGCATACGAGTTCCTTTCACTGGAACTTTGGGGCTAAGCCTAACCCCTGTAAAACACCACCACACTATAATCCCCCCTCCACCAAACTTTACACTTGGCACAATGCATTCAGGCAAGTACCATTCTCCTGGCAACCGCCAAACCCAGACTTGTCCATCAGATTGCCAGATGGAGAAGCGCGATTTGTCACTCCAGAGAACGCGTCTCCACTGCTCTAGAGTCCAGTGGCGGCGTGCTTTACACCACTGCATCCGACGCTTTGCATTGCACTTGGTGATGAAAGGCTTGGATGCAGCTGCTTGGCCATGGAAACCCATTCCATAAAGCTCTTTACAGAGTGTTCTTGAACTAATCTGAAAGCCACATAAGGTTTGGAGGTCTGTAGCTATTGACTCTGCAGAAATTTGGCAACTTCTGCGCACTGTGTGTCTCAGCATGCACTGACCCCACTGTATAATTTTATGTGTCCTACCACTTCATGGCTAAGTTGCTGTTGTTCCCAATTGCTTCCACTTTGTTATAGTACCATCAAAAGTTGACTATGGAGCAGAAATTGCCATTTATCATGGTAATCTGTTACTTATTTAACAGCTCCTTCAAAATTTTTTGTATTGACATCGGCTTACTGTTAGAGAATGTGTCTTACTGAGAAGCAGGTCATGTGACTCTCAGAGAGATGATCTTACCCCAGTGTCTCCAGTTTACAGTGAGGATTCTCTAGTACAGCAGAGAGACTTCACTTCTGAGTCTCCTAGATTATTCCGACAGATTCAGTCCTCTCAGGTGTGAGGGGTTTGATCTCAGAGCTGAAGTCAGAGGAGTACAGCCTTCTTCTAAGACACCACAACCACACAACCTGTAAAGAGACACAATGACACACTCTTGGCAGATTGTGAAAAAAAAAAACACTATTTCAGCTTTAAGAACTTTTAATTTGTTGACCTTTTCAATCCTATTGCATTAACGTCTTATTTTAGTGTAGCTTATTCTAGTTAGTTAGAACATTTCTATTTCACTGCTGATTTTAACCCCTGCAGATCACACAGTCCATTTAGTTTATCTCAGCTGCAGTTTGTGTGATTAGTTACAACGTTATAGTAAATTTCACAGTAATTTCAGATACATTGCAGTCAAGTTACATTTTGCACTGCAGCTATTCAAATACCTACATCTGACCCAAAGATAAACCATGATTGAGAGATGATCTTACCCCAGTTTCTCCAGTTTACAGTGAGGATTCTCCAGTACAGCAGAGAGACTTGTCACTCCTGAGTCTCCTAGATTATTCTCAGACAGATTCAGTTTTCTCAGGTGTGAGGGGTTTGATCTCAGAGCTGAAGACAGAGCAGCACAGCCTTCATCTGAGACACCACTAGGCAATAGGATACGTTCTGAGACCAGGTGTTTATTTACTTGGTCATGGTGGCGGAAGAGGGCTTTGGCCTTGCTATTTTTGGTTCCAGGTCGATACATAACGGTAAAATTAAAGCAAATGAAAAAGTGTGCCCCCTGGGCTTGATGGGGGTTCAATTGCTTGCCGTTATTAATGTTTTCCAGATTCCAGATGTTTCCCACATCGTAATTTACTTCTGCTGAGGTAAGTTTTTTTTTTTAATGAAGGCTCAGGGGAAGACCTTTCCAAGACAGCCATTAGACAGCATGGCCTCAATTCCACAACTGGAGGTGGTGGGCTGTAGTGAATTAATTAATGATAAAAGTTTGCAAAGCAGAGGAATTATTGGAGGTCTCTGACATTTGAGGGAGTAGGCCACTCTGTTATGACTCCTACCTTCCTGGGGTCTATCTCCACCCCCTGAGGGCTGATAACGTAACCCAGGGAAGTTATGGGGTCCCGGCCTTCTCTGCCTTGATGAAGAGTTGCTGTTGAAACAGTGATAGGATCAATTTGAGGAGTAATATAGCCATCTCCTGGCTGTCCACTGCCGTCATCTTCAGAGGAACGGTGGGTAGATGGAGTTCCTCAACCAGCTGCCAATGAATCAAGTTGACGGCTGACCCAGAGTCTATTAGGGCTAAGGGATGACAAACCCCATTAGCATATCATATTTGCACTGGTAACTGTAAACTTTAGGGACAAGAGTTCACCTTTGCGGTTCTCTGACCAGGTTTCTTGGGGCAGGAGGGGCAGGGATGTAATGGCCGCAATAAAAGCATAGTTGCTGGTGGAGGTGGCTCCTCAGCAGATCACCATGTTTTGCCAAGTTGCATAGGCTCTGGCAATCATGAAATGGCCGAGCCAGGGCTTTCTCCTTAGGCTGTAAACAGGGCCTCCAAGTAAGCAGGAACATCAGTAATGCACACTTTGTGGAGTTGTTGCATAGATGACAGTGGCTTGGAATTGAGAAACCTCCGCTGGATTCATTGATGGCAAAGCATTCTGTAACAACCTGTTGGCTGCAGAAGATGCTGAATCCATCTGCGAGGTTTATTAAAACGTGTGTGGGGGTGCATTGCTACAGACATTAGAGTCTGTGAAAAATCATCAGCATACAGTGAAAAGAAACAATCTTCCTCCTCAGGACATTGATGATGAACCAAAAACTTCTGCTTCAGTCTCACTATTAGAGAATGTGTCATACCGAGGAGCAGGTCATGTGACTCTCAGAGAGATGATCTTACCCCAGTGTCTCCAGTTTACAGTGAGGATTCTCCAGTACAGCAGAGAGACTCTTCACTCCTGAGTCTCCTAGATTATTATCAGACAGATCCAGTTCTCTCAGGTGTGAGGGGTTTGATCTCAGAGCTGAGGTCAGAGCAGCACAGCCTTCATCTGAGACACCACAATTACACATCCTGCAAGAGAGACAATGACACACTCTTCATCAACCAATTTTTCCACCTATTGACCAATCACAAGGTCCAAAACATTACTGCCAGGTTTTGAACAGTTGGTGGGCCAGGGTAAAATAGGATGGGCACAGGTGTGAATACAAACTTACTTAATAGACACACATTACATAGAGTAAATAACATTCGCAGGTCTATCAGTTCAAACATAGCATTTTGTTATATAAACAAAGTTTCTTATAGTTTATGATGTCAAATGATGAAGAAAAATCTAATGAAATTAGGACAAAATATTATTTTAGAAAAAAACGAGAAATCACTCAAATTGTTCTAGCTGAGATTTCTTTACAATCTATGAGGAGAACCATTAAAACTGTCTGATTATTATTTGATTTTGTAATATTTAAAATAAATTTATTCTGGTGCAGATTTAAGAAAGAAATAGTCAGAATAGATCACTGCTCCATCATATATTATTTATTAAATAAATGCATTAAATATATTCATATATTATTTATTAAATAAATGCATTCACACATTAAACTAGAGCGAAAGCCTTTCCACTGAGAAAAGGCCTACTCTAATTCCTGTGATTAAAGATGATGTGTACAAACAAACCATAGACCATTATTTTGTTCAGTGTTTTTATTTGGAGTTAAAAATGACTTTGTTTTGGAGTTTCCCTTCACTCCTCAACCAACTGCTATCAGATGAGTCCAATTCTGACAACATGCTCCAGTGTTAACACAAACAAATTTCATCTAATTATATCCTCTGAAAACATTATTCGAGTTTCAGGTGGAAAGACATGGTGTGGCGTTTTAGAGAAGATAAACTCTTTATTGAATTTGTCTACAACATGACTACACACCACACAGAAATGTTACTGAGCAAAATCACTCAATGCAGCTTTTTAATGCAGCAGCTTCTAGTGCATGAGAATTGGGGATTATAACAGAGCTTACGTGGGCCAGGACTCCAAATGGGTGGGTGCAGGCCTCTGTAGTTCCACCCCTGCTGCTGTTATTTAGAATTATTGATATAAGGTTTACTTGAGCTGCATAGGTATTGCTGTATTTAAAAATAATGAGTCATGTTTTGTAGAAATTTTCTCTGT
This sequence comes from Hemibagrus wyckioides, assembly GCF_019097595.1. NCBI lineage: Eukaryota > Metazoa > Chordata > Actinopteri > Siluriformes > Bagridae > Hemibagrus > Hemibagrus wyckioides. Next base: position 2,001,220 of record NC_080728.1, read on the forward strand.
TTATCTTTATTTTTAATCCACATCTACAAAATTCATGTTTATTTCTTAATTAACAAATGATTTTGGAGAGAAAATCATTATAAATTAATGACTAATCTATTTGTGCTGCATGTTGTACTGTTACAAAAAATTTCAGGTGAAAAACAACACTGTATATAACTGCTGCTTTAAGTGACTTATTGTGACTCTCAGAGAGATGATCTCACCTCAGTGTCTCCACTTTACAGTGAGGATTCTCCAGTCCAGCAGAGAGACTCTTCACTCCTGAGTCTCCTAGATTATTCCTGGACAGATCCAGTGTTTTCACAGTCAGATGCAGTTCTCTCAGATTGGAGGTTTCTGATCTGAGTGCTGAGTCCAGAGCTGACCAACTTTTCACTCCAAGTGAATCACAGCTGATACTGAAGGAAATAAAATAAAATATAATGAACTCACATTAGTACAAATGATCAAACACGTCCTCAAAGCTTTCACTGAACCTTCTCATTCTCATAAATGCTGAAAGTACAAACACCAGTTAGACAATATGATTAAAGGGGCACTAAAACTAAATAATTGGTACATTTGTTGTAAACATCCTCAGGGGCATTTCTTCCTGTAAGTGGTATAAGTGTTAGCATAGGGCCTCTGGACCACCAGGACACCATGATTTCATTTGATGATACATCTGAAGTGTAAAACAAAAAAGAAAATGTAGAAGACCCAAAACACCAGTAAACTTATTTATATTCATTAATTACTTTTTTGCTTCCATTTGATGCCATTCAAATGAGTTAGTTAGTTAGTTAGTTAGTTAGTTAGTTAGTTAGTTAGTTAGTTAGTTAGTTAGTTAGTTACTACAGCTATCTAGCAAGTACCTAGAGTAGTGTTGCCTCCCATCCCATATCATATGAGACTGTTTCTTAATGATAAACAAAATGCTTTGTCCCTTATTGAGTTACCACATATATTTCACAATCATAAGAAACAAAAACGGTGAATAAAATTAAGCCAGTTTCTCAAAAACAGCATGTACACATGATGCATAAACTCGCATTTGAATATTACAACATTTAATGAGACAAGTTGAGTAGTTTAATGAATTAAATCTAAATGTTTAAGTCGTGTGTATTTATCTTAAAACTGTATGGCATGAGATCTCTGATTCACTTCGCATCTCCACATGAACTGTGCATTAGCTAGTGACATATTGGCATCGGGCTAGCAAATTAAGCAGTAGCAACTTACTACAGAGCGGTAACTCTCACATTAAACCTTACAGAACATAACACTGACATTTAAACAATTATTCAACATTGTAAAAAAGGGATAATGACAGTCAATTCATACACACCATACTACGAAAGGCGTAGGGTTTTTGTAATGAAAAAAGTGAGCTAGCAATCACTTAGACAAAAAAAGCATGCGCTTTCATGTTACTTGTTTTTTTACCTCCTATTTATAGGTCATGACTGGCAGACTACTTCCTGAAATTATGGAATTGAAGCGATATTAACAAATAAATGATTACAATGCAACTAATGATTGTAACTAATTACAATAGAAACAAATTGTACAAAATGAACTACCTTTTAAAAAAACTTTTAACATTTCTGTATGCTATTTCTAGTAAATCTGTTCTCCATTACTTTTAATGTTTTATTTAAGTATAACAGAACAGTGCTATCTTTTGGTACAATTATTCGTAAACATGGTATTAGCTTCCACCGTTATGCTGATGAAACACGGCTATATGTTTCAAATGAGAGATGAGAGACACCAGCTTATTAAGACTGAAGAATGTGTAAAGGACATTAGACAGTGGATGGTCACTGACTTCCTCCTGCTTAACTCTGACAGACAGAATTGCTTGTACTAGGTCCACATGCAGCTAGAAGTAAGCTTTCTGATTACAGAGTAACTGTGGATGCTGTGTTGCTGTGTAACTGTGTTAAATCTTGTCCAGAAGTAAAAGACCTTGGTGTCATTATTGACTCTGGTCTTTCTTTTGAAAATCATGTAGATAATATCACTAGGATAGCCTTCTTTCATCTCAGAAATATTTCTATGATAGGAAATATAATGTCCTATCATAGAAATATTATATAATGAAATGAGTTCATGCTTTTGTTACCTCTAGGTTGGATTATTGTAATGCCTTACATACTCTGTTCCAGTAGGAGCAGAAACAAGTAACAAGCACAAGTTAATCCAGAATGCCGCTGCTAGAGTATATATATACTCTAGCACACAGAATTAAAAAGTTAAATTTACAGAATTAAAACACACAGAACAAAAATGGGTTTTTAAAGCAGATTTGAACAAAGAAATAAAAGGAGAAGATCTTATGTGGAGGGGAAGACTGTTCCAAAGCCTGGGAGCTGCCACAGCAAAAGCCCAGTCACCTTTAGCACAAGTTTTGTTCAGTGGAAATACACTCAGAGGTATAGTATAGACTGCTTGATCAATCAAAATATATATCGATTCCCAAAAGGCTGAAATGCATTTTGGAGTATTGCATGCTGGGTATTGTAGTGTTCAAAATAAGGACATCAACTGTTGCCTGTATTATCTGGGAGTAACTTCCTGTCTGTGTTACTAAAGCATGTAAGAGTTTCTGATTAGACTCCAGTGAGAGACCCAGAAGAAAGTGAAGGAAAAGATCCAGATGTCCAGTCTGATTTCCTAAAGTCTGATCTACAACACTCTTCTGTAAATTGGAGATTTTATTTTCTTCCATCTTTTGTTCAGAGACCTGATTCTGTTTCAGAACATTTCTCTTCTCCTTCATGAAGGTCAGGTGCACATACAGAGCTGTGAGATGCTCCTGAACAGTCAGATGAACAAAGCAGTACACTTTACTCTGGTGAAGCCCAAACTCCTCTCTGAAGATCTGTGTACACACACCTGAGTACACTGCTGCTTCTCTCACATCAGTGACACACTCTCTCATGATCTTCTATGAGGAAGACCTGAGAGAGTGTGGCATGTTCCTTTTCTTCAGCTGCTGAAAAGCCAGTTGTCCCAGTTTAAGAAGCATTTCTTCATCACTCTCCTGCTTCTTTGGGTATTTTACTCTCATGATGTTTGTTCATTTGAGTCAGAGTCTTGGGGATCTCTCCACTCTCTGCTTCACCCAACATTCTCTCTAGAACAGTGGCTGAAATCCAGCAGAAGACTGGGATGTGGCACATGATGTAGAGACTTCTTAATGACTTCAGGTGTGTGATGATGTTATTGGCCAGGCTCTGGTCACTGATTCTATTCCTCATCCTTCTCTACATCACACACTCTCTCTGTGTTCTGGAAATCCAGAGGAGAGCTCCATCAGACTCAGTTTCTGGTCCTTCATCAAATTCAGCTCTCTGAAAGGAAGTGGAAATATGAGGTGGACGTCCTGATTTGCTTTCCCTTCAGCCCAGTCCAGAATGAACTTCTGCACAGAGACTGTTTTTCCGATGCCAGCGACTCCCTTTGTCAGCACAGTTCTGATGGGTTTGTCTTGTTCAGATAAAGGCTTAAAGATGTCATTACATTTGATTGGTGTTTCCTCTGTTGTTGTTCTCCTGGACGCTGCCTCCATCTGTCTCACCTCATGTTCATTATTGACTTCTCCACTGTCTCCCTCTGTGATGTAGAGCTCTGTGTAGATCTCATTCAGGAGTGTTTGGGTTCCCAGGTTTATCATCACTCCATTCAAGTACTGAAACTTCTTTATCAGTTTTAATCTGAATGTTTTCTGGAATTCATTTACAGCAGCAGATTCTGGGTGGTTCCTGTGATATGGTGAAGCAGAAAGATGTGGTGAGACATGGGCTTCAATTATTAGACTTTAAGATCACTTTTTTCTAACTGGTTACCACAGATAGTTCTTTATGATGTTCTCACTATGTGTTTGTCTTCATCTACTGTATGTTTTCTATAATCTAATGACTCTGTAGTTAATAACAGCAGAGAGGTTTATAATACCAGTGTGTCAGTGTCACAGTCATGGATTGATCTTACCCTGTATCTGTGATGATAGTTTCTGTTCTGTCTCCTGCCTTCTGTAGAACACTGTGAACAAATATTGCAGTTGATCAGTTTCATCACTTCACCTATTTTAATCCTAGTTATTTAAGGTTTATTTCTGCATGGCTGTTAGGGATGTGACTGAATCCCTCACTCTGAATGAACAGGTAATGTGTTCTAAACAGATACAAATACAGATACAGTTTTTAGGAAATCTTGTCATAAAGGTTCACAGGTATAAAATCCCTAACTATAGCCAGTATAATACTACAGCCTGGATGTGACACCAGTCCATCACACAAACCTACTAATTTCACTGCATTACAAAACAACATGTCAAACCAAGTGGCATGTATTTATTATACACCATAAGTACACTTTTCAAGCAAAACATTTTCTAAAAATACAAAAGACAAAAAATTATGTGGACACTTAATAATGGTTTTATTATAGTCACATTTACAGTGTTTTAATATTTATTTTGCCATCCTGTTGATCTAGTTAAATTTGCCATTAAGTGTGAATTTATCAGTGATCATAACAGTGAGGAGTTGTTACTTGTTGTTGTGAATTCACCGAAGCAGACCAGGGGACTTGGAATTAGTGTTCAGCAGGAATGTTTTTTGTAGAGCAGAACACACTGTGGTGGTACTGTAGTCATCGAGTCCAGTGAAAAGAAGCTTGCATTACAGTTTTAAAGGCCTTGAGTGGGCAGGCCTTGAAGGTGTGACAATACAAAAGCCTTGAGGTGATACACCCCCAAGGGGAGGTAGACCTCCCAGGGGTTGACTCCCTGGTATGCTAATGCAAAGGTGAGAGGTGATACTTTTAAACAAAGCATTGAATGGGAGAAAGGTCCCCAGAGTTTACCCCCCAACTGTAGGCTGATATATGTAAACTATTATTCAAAGAGAAATGTATGTTACAGTAGATTCTAGAGTGACCTCAAAATATGTTTTCCTGCACTGTGTAGAAGTGAGGAGTCTTCATCTTAAAAGAACCTCCATAGACTCATCACTCTTCATGGAGATACAGCTGGGTGCTGGTGATTCTGATCTCTTTCCCTGTCGTTTACTGTACAACATTATACACAGTCCTTTACTCATTTATATACACTCTTTACTGTTTTTAACTTTTTTTATCATTTTAATGAGAACTTAATTCTACTTAAAATGAACATAATCTAACATTTTTATGCTCACAGATGACTGTTAGCTTTTCATTAAGTCATTAACACCTTTTCATATTTAATCATTAAATGCATTACACTTCCACTATATGAAAACACTAGTATGTAGCATTGCAGTTTTCCTTCACTAAAACTAAGAGGCCTAAACACTGTTCCAGCATGACAATCTAATTAATGTACTTGATAATGGTGGAAAAAGTTCATTTATAAAGAGTACATACACACAGCTAGGATTAATGTGGATGTGTGTAAAAACTTGGTAAGTGACATAATTCACATAAAAAAATGAGCTCTTTGGTTAGAAGCTGGCCAAATAATCTATCAAGAACCATATGTAGGAATCAGACTGACATTAGCTGAAATGTTATCCACATATTATTATGAACGTTCTACAGAGGGACCATTGAGAGCATTCTGAGCAGCTGGTCCACTGCCAGATTTGCGAATTGCACCGTCTTGGACTGCAAGACCCTGCCACAGATAGTGAGGACAGTTGAGAAGTTCGTTGCCAGCTCTCTTCCCTCTATCACAGACATCTACATCACACATTGCATCCACAAAGCCAAAAAGCATTGTGAATGACCCCACACCCCCCTCACACACCCTCCTGGTTAGGTCCACACAAACAGACTGTGTAGCAGTTTATTTGTTCATGCCATCAAACTCCTCAATACCCAGAACTACACATACACACACATTCAAAATACATCTGTTTACAATAACACTTTTTGCGGTTCTGCCCAGACTGCTCACATTTCAATGCTGCTACAAATTAGATGTGTACATATTTTTGCATCCTTTTTCTTTGCACAGTGGTTCATACAGACTGTATACTGGTTTGTGCTATTTTTTTGTATCTGTCCTGTAGTGTATTGTATTGTCTGTCTGCACTGTCTCGTCTTTCACTGTCTTTTTGTCATACACTATTTGCACACCTGCACTTTATGTGGCTAGGTTAACTTATTTCATTTGACCATGTACTGTATCAGCTACATATGGTTGCAGTGACCATTAAAGCTTCTTGACTTGGCTTGAATTTGCACAGAAGTCAAACAGTGCTATTTGGCTAGACTAACACTTTCAAATGGTGTAACACTAGAAGATTCTTATAGTTTGGTATCTTGTCAGTGGCTAAATGATGCTAGTCTGCAATAACTTTCTGGACACTGAAACCACACTTAAAACATTTATTTTAAAAATGTTAAATAAACATGTATTTCACTGCATTACAAAACAACATATCAAACCAAGTGGAATTTCTTTTAAAGTTACAATAAGTACACTTTTTAAGAAAAACATTGTCCAAAAAGTAGAAGATAAAGAAGAAAAAAATGTTTGTGGACACTTAACCGTGGATTCAATGAAGATTACAGTGTTTAGTACTGATTTTGCCATCCTGTTTATCTAGTTAAATTTCCCTTTAAGTGTGACTTTATCAGTGACATTAACAGTGAGGAGATGTTACCTGTGTAGAAGTGAAGAGTCTCCAACTATGAAATTCAGAGGTTTATCCATAGACTCATCACTCTTCATGGAGATACAGCTGGGTGCTGGTGATTCTGATCTCTCTCCCTGGAGTTTACTGCACAACATTATACACAGTCCTTTACTCATTTATATACACTCTTTACTGTTTTTAACTCACTTCTTAATTTAATGAGGATTTTACTTTAATTTTACTTAAATAATAACAGAATACATTTTTATTGTAGAGTAGTGACTGATTATCATTATTATTAAAATTATTCCTTCCATATTTACTCACTAACTTATTCAGTTGAATATTTAATAACTACTGTACGAGGATGTTGTAGGTTACCAGTTGTTTGATGGTTGGGAAACATTATCTGTGTCCAGATCAGGAGTCTCCATCTCTGAATATTAGTAAAGTTTGTTAACATATTTGATCTCAATGTTAACTCAATGTTCTACCTTTTATTATTCAGTGAATAGGTGTTGTAACAGTTGAGAATAACGGTAATTTACCAGCAGATGGCAACCTCGCCAGTGTCAGTCTTGGGGGCTGTATTCCTTTACTCTTTATGGCTATCACAGGATCGCTCCATATTAGTTTTCCTCAGTTTCCCCCGAACATTACAAAGTCAGGTTCAGGTTCTGCTCACTTCATACAACACCTGTTTACAGCCTATATTTTAACAACACATTATGTCTGTTTCACACTGATAAACCTATATCCTCCAAACATTCTGAATCTTTTGTTCATAAGAAAGTGAAGAGATGGAACTTTAACTGGCATAAACCAACATACGCTTATATTGCCAAAAGTATTGGGACACCCCTCCAAATCATCGAGTTCAGGTGTTGTTTTTCAGGGGTTGGGCTCGGCCCCTTCATACCAAGATATTTTGGACAATTTCATGCTCCCAACTGAGGGACCAGTTTTGGGATGGCTCCTTCCTGTTCAAACATGACTGCACACCAGTGACCAAAGCAAGGTCCAAAAATATGGATGAGCGCGTTTGGTGGGGAGGAACTTGACTGTCCTGCACAGAGTCCTGACTTCGACCTGACAGACGAATTAAAGTGGAGACTGCAAGCCAGGCCTTCTCGTCCAACATCAGTGCCTGACCTCACAAATGCACTTCTAGAGGAACGGTCAAAAATTCCCATAAACACACTCCTAAACCTTGTGGAAAGCCTTCCCAGAAGAGTTGAAGCTGTTATAGCTGCAAAGGGCGGGACAACTCCATATTACATTCATGTGCATGTAAAGGTAGACATCCCAAAACTTTTGGCAACATAGTGTGTAATTTATTTAATTTCTTAATTAATGAGTGTTGATTTTACTTTGTAAACAATGGGAAAGAACAAGGTTCTGTGTTAATTACGGACATTTATTTATTTATTTGTTTACCCTCATTGCAACGGCCCAGGTTCGAGGCCCAGGTTCGATTCCCGGGCAGGGCACTAACCCAGCCACTGAAGAGTTAACTCTCAGTGCGGGTCCCAAGCCCGGATTAAATGGGAGGGTTGCGTCAGGAAGGGCATCCAGAGTAAAACCTGTGCCAAATAGAAACGTGCGGAACAAATGATCTACTGTGGCCTATATAGTATATATAGGCCATCTATATATGATAAAAACCTGTTTTCAGGTAAAGTTGTACCTGTACCTCACGCCCCACATATTTACTACAGCTGATTTTACCACAAGTATTATTAAAAACATATCCGCATTCTTCTTATATAAAGTGGTTTATAATAAAGAAATCGCTCACCTTTAGTGTGACATTAATATCTCCATTTATACTGTAAAGATTTTTGTTTTAATTTTCTAAACACTCCACAAAATGGAGTCGTAGCTGAAGGAGAAACTCTTTCACTTTAGGAAGGAGGAGTCTTTACAGGTAATGTGTCAATCGGGAATGAGTCGACTCTTTGAATCGGTTCTTTTGGTGAACGTTGGGAGCGTTCACTCCTGTAATTTACTCTGGCGGAAAATTCATCACTGTTATATTTTCATGCTTCTCTACTGCATTAAATCACATGCAGTGCAGCAAACTAGCAGTAATTTATCCTCTCTGTAGTGCACTTACATAGAAAAGAGACTGTGGTAAAGTTAATATCACATTTGTGTTGTTTGTATATTCCTGTGACTGAGGATTCACCCCAGGGCTGTGCACAGACATTTTAAAGGGCAGTGGCCCAAAACAAAAAAAGGGCAGTTACAAAATACCCAAATAAAAGACAAGACACCAGGCACTATATAATAATAATTTTCTGTCTTTATTGTAGACATGATAAATTATGAATGCACATCTCTGATAATACCAAGAATTTTTTACGTTTTTCTTTGTCTCTCAGTATCTCTCAATTTCACAGCAAAACCTTTCTGTTAAGTACCATTTCTTGAAAGATTTTGATAATCTCATCTTTTATGATTGTGATGTCCTTTTAAAAGCCTTTTACAATCATAATCATATAAATAATAAAATAAATACTAGTTACGTTTTGTGCTAATTTAATTAAATAACTTTTCTATTTAAATAATCCAATGTCCATCATCCAATCACACTCCAGGTGATGGTCAAACAGTTATCTTACCTGTAACTGCCTGCTCTGGCTGATGATCAGTGGGCTCTCCCTCACTCTCTGAGTCTCCCTCTGCCTCATCTTGAATAAAGGCATTATAAATGCAATTTCATTACTGATACTACATTACTGCTATACAACACACACACACACACAGGCACATATATATGCAACACGTTTATAATTACATCTACACTACCAGTCAAAAGTTTGGACACACCATTTAATTCAATGTTTTTTGTTTAGGGATTTATTTTCTACATTCTAGAACAATCCTGGAGATTTCAAAACTATGAAATAACACACATGGACTTCAGTAATCCATATGTAATGACAACAAAAAACGGTCAGTTGTTATTTTAAGACACGAAGGTCAGGTGTTCTGGAATAGTTCTTGCAAGAACAGTATTGTCAAGTGCATTTGCAAAACCCATCAAGCCCCATGATGAAACTGGCTCACATGAAGACCATCCCAGTAAAGCAAGACCAAAACTGACCTCTGCTGCAGAGGAGAAGTTCATTTAGAGTGACCAGCCTCAGAAATCACCAATTAACAGCACCTCAGATGAGAGGCGTTATGAAGGCTTTACAGAGCATCAGTAGCAGACATATCTCAATATCAACTGTTCAAAGGACATTATTGTGGATTTCAGCCGCCTTCAGCATTGTTTTACAATGTAGAAAGAAATAAACATCAGGAAAGACCATGGGATTAGAAGATGTGTCCAAACTTTTGACTGGTAGTGTATAATGATAAATTATATATTTTTAGAAGAACCATACTACAAAAGTGTGACAAAATGCTTGCTAAATGTTTTGGTAAATGATTGACCTGCTGGCTTGCTGGAGCTTTGAAACCAGCTATGCAAGGTTCCACTGCCTTTAGCAGCTTCTCTTCTCTTTCTCTTTCTGTCTCTGCCTTCTTTTTTGAGAAGGCATTGTCATTCGTCTGCAAAGTGTACAATAAATGGCAAACTTTGGTGTTGTTTATGTTCATATTAAATCAGATCGCGTCCAATAATAACTTTATTGGAACTTCTAAATACGCGAATATTTCGTAACACCGTTACTAACTGCACTAACAAAAGACCAAGAACAAAAACAATTCATTACCAACAGAACTATAAACAGTGTATTAAAATAATACTTTTAAAAACAACACTATTTTGGTATTTTATATACCTGTGGACTGGGCGAATCCAGTGACTGTGTGACTGACCGCTCGGGACTGAGTGAGAAATAGCGGAGTGGAGTGCGGAGTGACCGGGAGAGACTGCGGCTGCTGGGGGCGAGAGAGAAAAGTAAAACCCGGAGTGGAGTCGAAAAATCTTTAACGTTCTCTAAGGGCACCTCGGCCTGTAAAGGCAAACGGGCAGGGGCTGTTAGTTGTTAGTTGATACACTATATTGCCAAAAGTATTCGCTCACCCATCCAAATAATCAGAATCAGTTGTTCCAATCACTTCCATGGCCACAGGTGTATAAAATCAAGCACCTAGGCATGCAGACTGTTTTTACAAACATTTGTGAAAGAATGGGTCGCTCTCAGGAGCTCAGTGAATTCCAGCGTGGAACTGTGATAGGATGCCACCTGTGCAACAAATCCAGTCGTGAAATTTCCTCGCTCCTAAATATTCCACAGTCAACTGTCAGCTGTATTATAAGAACGTGGAAGTGTTTGGGAACGACAGCAACTCAGCCACGAAGTGGTAGGCCACGTAAACTGACGGAGCGGGGTCAGCGGATGCTGAGGCGCATAGTGTGAAGAGGTCGCCAACTTTCTGCAGAGTCAATCGCTACAGACCTCCAAACTTCAAGTGGCCTTCAGATTAGTTCAAGAACAGTGCGCAGAGAGCTTCATGGAATGGGTTTCCATGGCCGAGCAGCTGCATCCAAGCCATACATCAAGTGCAATGCAAAGCGTCGGATGCAGTGGTGTAAAGCACGCCGCCACTGGACTCTAGAGCAGTGGAGACGCGTTCTCTGGAGTGACGAATCGCGCTTCTCCATCTGGCAATCTGATGGACGAGTCTGGGTTTGGCGGTTGCCAGGAGAACGGTACTTGTCTGACTGCATTGTGCCAAGTGTAAAGTTTGGTGGAGGGGGGATTATGGTGTGGGGTTGTTTTTCAGGAGCTGGACTCGGCCCCTTAGTTCCAGTGAAAGGAACTCTGAATGCTTCAGCATACCAAGACATTTTGGACAATTCCATGCTCCCAACTTTGTGGGAACAGTTTGGAGCTGACCCCTTCCTCTTCCAACATGACTGTGCACCAGTGACCAAAGCAAGGTCCATAAAGACATGGATGACAAAGTCTGGTGTGGATGAACTTGACTGGCCTGCACAGAGTCCTGACCTCAACCCGATAGAACACCTTTGGGATGAATTAGAGCGGAGACTGAGAGCCAGGCCTTCTCGTCCAACATCAGTGTGTGACCTCACAAGTGCGCTTCTGGAAGAATGGTCAAAAATTCCCATAAACACACTCCTAAACCTTGTGGACAGCCTTCCCAGAAGAGTTGAAGCTGTTATAGCTGCAAAGGGTGGACCGACGTCATATTGAACCCTATGGATTAGGAATGGGATGTCACTTAAGTTCATATGCGAGTCAAGGCAGGTGAGAGAATACTTTTGGCAATATAGTGTATATCCATCTCAGATCACTTCAAAAAAAAAAACTATTCTATGGAGAAAATAAAGATAAACCAATTTTAGTGTTGAATCTTTTAATAATTCCCCTTCAGTCACCATATCTGGCAAAATAATTGCTCCAGAAGGAACTCTTTAATCCATTATAAGATCAAAACTGAATCACTTCATAAAGGATTTCGTTTTTTTTTTACATATTTCATCTTCCATTCCATATTCCAATTCTGACTGCATAGTAAGCAATTTCTTTTTTTTCTAGTTTACTGTAATTCAAGTGATCATAGAAAAGTTGAGTTCTCAGCATTCACAATTTAACAAAAATCCTAACACAAATATTTAAATGTGTAAAAAGGATTTAATAACACATTTCCAAATTAGTTTCTTTGCACATATACACTAATCAGCCATAAAATTATGACCACCTGCCCAATATTGTGGTGGTTCTTCTTTTGCTACCAAAACAGCCTTGACCTGTCGAGGCATGGACAATGGAGGCCTTGAGTGCAGACGTGTTTTTCTGAGCTCCGTCAAGCTGACCTACAATTTCACTAAGTTTTCTAGATTTCTATCCTAGGTCCAATCCCATATTATAACTTTTTATAATATCCTCATTAGCTGATAGTATCACATAACATTCTCATTCCAAACGCTTTTTTTATCACTAGTTTTATTTGTTTTCCTGATCACCTGCTTATAGCCGGTTAGCCCATTAGCACGCTAACCCGTTAGCCCAGCTATTACAAGTTTGTTTACGTTTTTCACCAATTATCTCTGTTATTCTACTGCTTTTTAACATTATGTCAGTTGTGGGTTTGCCTTTGAGAGCTGGTGAGGATTCCTTCGAGCTGCACTCAGTGGACGTGGAGCTGGAGGCTGTGGAGAAGCAGATCCGCGACCTACAAGTGAAGTAGACCCAGCTGTGACAGTGGAGAGCCGCACTGGAATCATCCTGGACTGACGCTCACCTGTCCCAGGTAAATCCACGGCGTGATACGAACACTCCCACAATCTCAACTCTGTGTGTTGAGCCCAGGCCCAGCGTACCACGGAGCCTGGATGCAGCAGCAGCGTTGGCCTAAATGAGTCTACTCCGTCAGGATATTCATATAAGCATGAGCCCCGGCAGACAGGTCGTGGTGGTGGTGTTGCAACCATCTATAACAATTCTCTTACCGTCACTCAGAAAACAGGGCCCAGGTTTAACTCATTTGAAGTGCTTGTCCTTAATGTTGCACTCACTGACATACATAAAAAATCCCTACTATATCCTTGCTCTGGCCACCGTGTATAGACCCCCGGGGCCCTACACTAATTTTCTTAATGAGTTTGCACATTTACTCTCAGATCTTTTGATCAGTTTTGACAAAGTGTTAATTGTAGGAGACTTTAACATTCATGTAGACGATGCTAACGATGTGTTAGGACTAGATTTACTAAATTCCTTTGGGGTTAAATAAAACATTAATAGACCAACTCATCGTTTTAATCATACACTAGACTTAGTTATATCACATGGGACTTGTGTTTCCGATATAACCGTTCGACCTCAAAGCGATGACATCACAGACTATCACCTCTTAGTGTACACTCTACCTGTAGAACATATTAGACACGTCTCTCCACGTTATAAACTTGGTAGAACTATAACTCCGACCACTAAAGACAGATTTACAAACAATCTGCCAGATTTGTCTCAACTTCTTACTAGACCCCGAAATGCAGATGCACTAGATGAAGTAACCAACAGCATAGGCACTATTTTTACCAGCACACTAGACACTGTTGCCCCCATCTGACTAAAAAAGGTCAGAGATAAAACACCTGCACCGTGGTACAATAGTCATACTCACGCCCTCAAGAGAGCAACCCGTAACCTCGAGCGAAAGTGGAGAAAAAACAAATTAGAAGTTTTTAGAATTGCGTTTAAAGACAGTCTGGCCAACTATAGACAGGCTCTAAAAGCTGCTAGGGCTGAGCATCTGAGCAAACTGATATAAATAAACTAAAACAATCCTAGATTCTTATTCAGTACAGTGGCTAAACTAACAAAGCATCAGATTTCTGGAGAGAGTATTTCAGCACAGTTTAGTAGTGAGGACTTTATGAATTTCTTCACAGAAAAAAATGATAGTATTAGGAACAAAATATTGGATGTTCAACCTTTGACAGCATCCGGTGATCCAGACCAGCCTAAAGCTCCACATTTAAAGTTACAATGCTTTACCAGTATAGGGCAGGAAGAGCTAGTTAAACTTATCACCACGGCTAAATCAACAACGTGTTTGTTGGATCCAATTCCAACTAGATTGCTGAAAGAAGTGATACATGCAGCTGGAGAGCCTCTTCTTAATAGTATTAACTCTTCGTTATGTCTACTGTAGGTCATGTCCCAAAATCTCTCAAGTTAGCAGTTATTAAGCCTCTTCTTAAGAAACCGAAACTGGACCCTGATGAAATATCTAATTACAGACCGATTTCAAACCTTCTCTTTATATAAAAAATATTACAAAAGGTGGTGTCAGCTCAATTATGCTCCTTCCTACAGGAAAACAATATCCTTGAAGAATTTCAGTCAGGTTTCAGGCTCCATCATAGTACAGAAAATGCACTAGTTAAAATCACAAATGACTTGCTTTTAGCTTTTGCATCTCCATTTTAGTCCTGCTTGATCTTAGTGCTGCATTTGACATCATAACATTCTCGTAGATCACTTACAAAACACAGGTATGCAGGGACAGGCATTAAAATGGATTAGATCCTACCTGTCTGATCGATACCACTTTGTAGATTTAAATGGAGAACTGTCCAGTGTAGTGCCAGTGAAATATGGGGTCCCATAAGGGTCAGTTTTAGGACCTCTGCTTTTCTCAGTATACATGCTTCCCCTGGGTGACATCATTAGAAGGCATGGGATTAGTTTCCATTGTTATGCTGATGATACCCAGTTATATATCTCATCAAAACCAGATGAAATATCTAATTTGTCTAGACTAACTGAGTGTGTTAAAGATATTAAAGATTGGATGACCGATAATTTTCTATTACTAAATTCTGATAAGAAAGAGATATTACTTATTGGCCCAAAAACTAGTACACAGAAGCTCTCACAATTCAGCTTACATCTAGAAGGATGTACTGTTACTACTCGCTCAACAGTGAAAGACCTGGGTGTAATATTAGACAGCAACTTATCCTTTGAAAATCATATTTCCAATATTACAAAAACAGCCTTCTTCCATCTTAGAAATATTGCCAAGCTTAAGAACATTTTATCTGTATCTGATGCAGAAAAACTAGTTCATGCATTCCTGACCTCCAGACTGGACTACTGTAATGCATTACTAGGTGTTTGTCCTGCATCTTCAATAAACAAGCTACAGTTAGTCCAGAATGCAGCCGCAAGAGTTCTTACCAGATCAAGAGAATATGATCATATAACCCCAATATTATCATCCCTGCACTGGCTACCTGTTAAACTTAGAATTGACTATAAATTAGCTCTACTTACGTACATGGCTCTAAATGGTTTTGCTCCCACCTATCTCTCCAGTCTTCTAACACGTTACAATCCACCACGCTCTTTAAGATCACAAAATTCCGGACTTCTAGTAGTTCCTCATACCATCTAAGGGAGTTTTTCCTTGCCACAGTCATCTCAGTCACCTCAGGCTTGCTCACTTGGGATAACAACTAGGACTGTTTGTCTGTTTATATGTTTGTTGTTTTCTTATGTTGTTTCTCGTGTAAAGCTGCTTTGAGACAATGCTCTTTCTTAAAAGCGCTATACAAATAAAATTGAATTGAAAAAAAAAAAACTTCACTGAAGGTGTGCTGTGGTATCTGGAACCAAGAGGTTAGCAGCGGATACTTTAAGTCCTGCAATTTTCGAGGTAAGGCCTCCATAGATCGGACTTGTTTGTTCCCACCACTGTTTCTTTTTCATAGATACTGACCACTGCAGACCGGGAACACCCCACAAGAGCTGCAGTTTTGGAGATGCTCTAATCCAGTGGTCTAGCCATCACAATTTGGTCAAACTCAAAGCTCAAATCCTTACGCTTGTCCATTTTTCCTGCTTCTAACACATCAACTTTGAGGACAAAATGTTCACTTGTGCCTAATATATTCCACCCACTAACAGGTGCCATGATGAAGAGATCATCAGTCTTATTCACTTCACCAGTCAGTGGCCTGATTGGTGTATATGCCTCTGTTTGCATTTGAATGCATATCCTCTGGTACCACTGCTTGCACATTAAATCTTAAAAAAAAAAGAAAGCAAAATAAAAGTTACAATATTAGTACAATTAAGACATTTAGGTCTGTTTTAAACTGACCCACTCAATAACTTCTGGTTCTTCTGATGGCATACAGGCCAATCCTCAACATGCACAGACATCTTGACGTAGCACTAAGACAAGAAATATCAATTTTAAGGTTTAGAAGTTTATAAACACAAAAGCAAAATTAACAACAGTGCAATAAATAGCAATCATCTAAGCAACATGTTTCAAGAGCAAACATCCAATTAATTTGTTTATTCAGGTTATCTCAGGTATGGTCAGTACCTTATCTATTTAGAAATATCTTTATCATATAATGGTAACATTTAGGGGAAAAAAAATTGAACATCTTTGTTAGTTACATAAACTTGAATTAATGTGTTCTCTAATTATTAATAATTAATATCAATTAATTAATGATAATTATAATTATAAATAATGTATATAAATTATGTTTGCTGGAATAACAGGGAATTTCTCTACAATCTCTGAAGCCATCTGATTGTTAAAAACAGATTAGTACTTATTGATCTTTGCCTAAAAGCAAGTAGATCCCTATGATCACCTCAATTACAAGCCATATTTTTCTATCTTTTTAATTGGAGCTTCTCCAGTTCTATCTAGTTCCCACTTTTTAAACCAGGTATCTCCCCTAAATATATTCACCTTCATAACAAAAACACTACAACTGCAGGCATCATTTTGCACAGAATGTGGAACTGTCCTTCCTTTATTTTTTATCGACTCCTCCATACTGCATTTATTCCTTCACATCTTGAAGTACTCCCTAAAAAATAACAGTGCATGGGACATTTTCTTCAGTATCTTCATACTATTTCTGTATGAAGATACTGATACAAAAAACACTTAAAATTCCTGTTAACATTAACATAACTAACTGCACATTTAAAAATTATATATTTAAATTTATAAATTGTTGTCTATTAACTATTAGTATTAATGGAATTCAGTAAATTTAATTTACATTTTTAAATTGTAATTAATTTAAATTTTTATATTATTTTACCAAAGTTGTCCAGTGAGCACCTGTATTGGAAAATCCAATCAACCCACCATATTCTTTAAAATGAACCTATGTGTGCAGAAAATAGATGTCTCTAATGTCTATTTTCCACATTTGTAACTTTCAAATATATATAACAAATATTAGATTACATTAATTTAAAGTTTATTACATACTTTCCTTAAGAAATGCCTAGTGACCTCTTTTCAGAATAATGTTTGTAGTATTGTGGTTTAAGTTGAACAGACCTTTAGTTTGTATCCTCTTGTTGATAATGGCTTGAATATAACATTCAACTGTCTATAAAACAAGCCATTTTTTACAAAACACAAAAAGAATTGAAAAATACATGAATTATCAAACATTGTGTATTTTACTCACATCAAGAACAAGCTTATCATAAGGATTTAACTTGAGGAATTTACTATGCCTAAGTATTTATTCAGTCTGGCCATCAGAGGATTTTATTGTAGCCACTACCACTTCAGTTGCATTCTTCACCCACAGGTCCAGCACCTAAATATCCAAATAACTCAATAGAACTACTTACCCTACTTACCCTTATCAAAGGGTAATGGGATATGTCACTAGTACATATTACTAATTTTTTAGTAATATGTACCAGTATACTATAATATGTGTAGTAAGTGATTGTATGTGGTTTTGGGGAAGGGGGTGTTCTGGATGTACTTAAAGCTTACTTATCAATATGCTTTTTTGCATCAGTGACAGTCCTCAGCTTTATTCAATTACAGTAAATACTAGAATAATATTCTAGTTGAATATTTGTTCAGACTGCTTGATGAAAAATGCCTGTGTTGTGGCAGTGGTGGATAGCTTTAGATAATCTTCTGCCAATGGTTCTTTTGATGCAAACATTATTTCAGAAAAGCTCTAAAAAAAAAACAAACATCAATTAACATGCAATTGTAAAAAATACAATAAATTGTTATATATTTTAAAAACTCTAAATCAATTAAACAAAGTTTGTAGAAAAGTATTTTCTTGTTTGTTCTGATTTCTATAAATGACATCTTCTGGTGATTATTTTGTTTAACCTGATTTTTTATTATTCTTATTTATTTTGAAAGAGAGTTGAGTCCTGCATACATCCACACCACAGCCCATTAAAAATTATTAAACACATTTTTAAAGTATCTTTGAAAATTGTTTTGTTCCGAACACAGGAGGTAGCCCTCTCCCGAGTTTTGAGCACACTTCCGGCCGGCCGACCGGATATATAAGCGGAGCGCTCATTGTGCTATTCGCGAAGTATTGTTCCTAGCCGACATACCAAGCTTTAGCCTCGTGCATACTTTGTGGATTACTGTGTTTTTGACCTTTGCTTGCCTCTCTCGTTTTGCCTTTTTTGCCTTTCGTGTGATTTCTTGTTTTCCAGTTTTTGACTTTCGCCTGTTTTTTGACTCTGCCTATTGCCCGCTGTTATTAAATAAATCTGCTCATGGAGTCTACTACTTCCGCCTCTGATGTTACTTGATGTTACATGTTTAACTTGATCAGTAACACATAGAAGTGAGAAGAGGTCACTGAAAACAACTCAACAACAAGGCTTCTACTATACAAATTTCTTCAGGAATGCTTTAAATGTTTTTTTTTTATTATTATATTATCATTTATTATAATGAGCCTTGTTATTCACTCAAATTATCCTTTGATGTTTTTGTTTAAATATTTAAACCACAAATTCAATAACAAATAAAATACCTTCACCATGGCATGTGTCCATTTTTGACATTGCTGTTTTAGAAAGCTTTTTTATCTTTTATATTACATAATATGGTTTAATATAATTTTGTATTGAATTAATACATTTTTGCAGATGCTAAAGCATATAATCTTGGATTGTTTATATATATATATATAATTTTCAGTGACCTTTGTGTATCTCCAAATTCCCAGAGCAGTGCATTGTGGTTTTTTGGTAGGCTACCACGAAGGGAATTTGAGTTTAGTCAAGTCTTCTATGAAAACGGATCCACTTTTGATCCCACTGACTCTTTTCCATAATCTCCTGTTCTCTGTTGCTTCGTGTGAGGTTCTTTAGACATCATCCAATGAAACAAAACATAGAAAAAATATAGAGAGTGGGTAAAATGAGCATTGAACACATCACCATTTTTCTCATTAAATATATTTCTAAAAGTGCTATTGACATGATTTATTTTTACCAGATGTTGGTAATAACCTATGCAATCCACACATGCTGAAAAGAAAGAAAGAAAGAAATCAAACCATAGATGTCCATAACCTAAGTTGAAGTAAGAGACTGCAAGCCATGCCAAAACTGGGACATCTGCCTTTACATGCACATGAATGTATTATGGAGTTGGAGTTAGGAGTGTGTTTATGGGAATTTTTGACCATTCCTCAGTTGTGCAATTGTGAGGTCAGGCACTGATGTTGGACGAGAAGGTCTGTCTCACAGTCTCCGCTCTAATTCATCCCAAAGGTGTTCTATGGGGTTGAGGTCAGGACTCTGTGCAGGCCAGTCAAGTTCCTCCACACCAAACTCACTCATCCATGTCTTTATGGAGCTTGCTTTGTGCACTGGTGTGCAGTCATGTTGGAACAGGAAGGGGTCATCCCCAAACTGTTCCCATAAAGCTGGGAGCATGTAATTGTTTAAAATGTCTTAGTATGCTAAAACATTAAGAGACCCTATCACTAGAATTCACCTGAATTCAATGATTTGGAGGGGTGTCCCAAAACTTTTGCCAGTATAGTGTATCTCTGAATTCAATAGTCAATAAAAGAGATATCACAGATCACCCTCTAAATGTAATACTCATTGGCTGCATCAGCATCCCCTTTTAACTCATATCACAGCTCCAGGGTCACTGTATTTTCTTGTAGCTTTATTGTATTCTGTCATGATACATGTTGATGTTGTGTTGATTTCAGGGGTAAATACACTTTGTGGCTCATAATTCCTTGTGGTATATGGGCCAAATATACAGGCCAGATTTGAAAACTTTAGGCCAGAATTATGTTCTCTGGGTAAGACTGGGGCCTCATTAATTAACCGTGTGAATGCATAGTTTTATGTATAATCCGTACACACTCGCTGAATACATAGAGGGATTTTTTATGTTTTGCTTATGACTGAGGATTTGCATATTTTTCCTAACATTATCTGTTTAAAATGCTAATTAACTTGATGTTATAAAGACACTTGTGTGATAAAGAAATGTGTGAATGCATCCATCATTGGGTGGATGTGCACTCAATGTCTGTGGTGGTTATGGCCCTGATACAATTTATTAGTCTTCAAAATTCAAGTATTCAAGTCAATTGGTTGTTTGATGTCATTTATGTGCCAGGTTTCATATTAGCTTTGTTAACATTGCAAATTAAATAAAATACTGACTGGTGTGAAAATTGTTTGCTTGATTTACATGATCAGTGCAAACTGTACTAGCTACAACCACTGTCCAGAGACACCAACAACCTCTATTATCTTCCAAGCCTTTACTTTCTTCATAATATATCTATACACATTTAACACATCCTTTTTGACAGGATTTAATGAAAACACAGAAGTTTTCTTTTCCAAGTGACATATTACAGGAGCTAATTGTATTAGGTGAAAGTCATGCATGAATTAATAAAAAGCTGGTAACAGTTAAATTTACCAAAATGAAAAGTGAAGAACATTCTAAAGATATTTTACAACTCGTTTTGAATCAATTAGTCAAACCATATAGAAGCTATTACAGAAACAGATAAACCCCTAGACCAAGAAATGCAATATTTTTGTTTTTTTTTTTAATTCTGATGCAACATATTTAACAATGTTTCAACAACAGCCTGTAGCCTTGATATACATAATATTGGAAAATATTCATTCTTTGTAACCTTTTGTAAATAAAAATGAATTAAAAGTCGGTAATAGTTTAATTGAGAAAATAATGCATTTCTGGATTTTAAACACCAGTTACTAGGAAATCATTTTGTTGAACGTGATTGTTTAAGTTGTGAATTTCAATAATTTACTTATAATAATTTAAACTTTTTTGAACCTTCTGCACTGTAGTATCTCATGCCAAGGTCACTCGTTTACGCTTGGATGCAATTAATAAGTTTACTTAAAGTCTCCGGTTCTCTGGAACTCACTGATTCTCTCACAGTAAAAAGTGAGAGCATTCAGAGAGCGTTCAGGGAGTACTTTCCAGTACAATAAATCTCAGGATACCACATGTACTAATGCTACTGAATACAGAAATCTGAGTATGTGAATTCACCACAGTCTCTTTCCAGTGCAAGTGCTGTACAGAGAAGCTAAATTAATGCTAGTGTGTGGCATTCTATGTGAATATATGCATTAGACATGAATACACAATGCTGAATTTTCTGTTAAAGTGTATTACAGGAGAAAACGCTCCTAATGTTCACCAAAAGAGCCGATTCAAAGAGTCAACTCAGTCCCGAATGACACATTAATTCTCCTATCTAAAGAGGAAGGGCTTCTCTCTGAACTTCGACTCAATTTTATGGAGCTGTTGGAAATGTTAAAACAAAAATCTTTGAAACAGAAACGGAGATATTAATGTTACACAACAAGGACTGTTAATGTTACACAACATGGACTAAAGGTAAGTGATTTCTTTATCATAAACGACTTTATATAAGACGAATGTGTAATTACTGTAAATAATACT
This sequence comes from Hemibagrus wyckioides, assembly GCF_019097595.1. Taxonomy (NCBI): domain Eukaryota; kingdom Metazoa; phylum Chordata; class Actinopteri; order Siluriformes; family Bagridae; genus Hemibagrus; species Hemibagrus wyckioides. Next base: position 2,023,083 of record NC_080728.1, read on the forward strand.
TATCGAACCTTATCGAACCCAGCTGTAGGAAATCTGTAGTGAGTAAGTTACAGATAAAGGTACAAAGTACAGGTACCTTACCTATTAAACAGGTTTATATCAGGTATGTACTATCTAGGACTTTCAGTTTTCTTTCTTTAAAGAACAAACATTCAGAATTGTGGAACAAGCAAATAAAAATATGTGTTTTAAGTTTTGGTCCACAAGGTGATTTTACCTTAAAACACAGATTGAAGATTGATTGAATTAGTCAGATATATGCATGTTTGTTAGGCTGGTTAAAACTCATGGGCTGTGTGTGTGAGACAGTGCTGTATCTGGATATCTATCATGGATGTACTTCCATGTGTTATTGAACAAGTTAAATGATTTTCAGGTAACTTTAAAATTGTATTTAATAATTTGTAATGGGCTGTTGGACCTATGCAGGTCTCCAGACAAAAAAATAATAATAATAATTCCAAAAACAGAAATATTTCAGTCAGCTGAATGCAAAACAAAATACAGTCATTTTTTTCTAATTATTTATTTAATTTACTTTATTAATACTGTTTGTATGACTTTTGTATTTGGGGTATTATTTTACATTATCTTATAATTTATATTATATCCTTATTAGGCATTTAAATATTTGTGTGTGTGTGTGTGTGAAAGTTTAATTGCACATTTATTTGTGTGTTTTCTAGGAGTGTGATCCATTCCAGCAGAAGTGATCAGACTCTTCTTGACTCAGCTGTGTGTTTGTGCAAACTTTACTAATATTCAGAGATGGAGCCTCCTGATCTAGACACAGATAATGTTTCCCCACCATCAAACAACTGGTAACCTACAGTATTCTTGTCTTTTATTCATTAAATATTCAGATTTAAATTATTTATTGAGTAAATATGAAAGTATTAGTTTAACCAAAGCTTTTTTAACAAAAAGTTAATATAAGGAAAAAGTTCTGTTCATTGCAATTACAATTAAGTCCTAATAAAATTAAGACGTGAGATAAAACAGTACAGTGTGTATGAGTAAAGGACTGTATATAATGTTGTACAGTAAACTCCAGGGAAAGAGATCAGAATCACCAGCACCCAGCTGTATCTCCATGAAGAGTGATGAGTTTATGAGATTTCCACTGCATTTTAAAGATAGAGCCTCCTTGCTTCTACACAGGTAACGTCTCCTCACTGTTAATGTTAATGCTAAAATAATACTTAAAGGGAAGTTTATGTCACATCATTTCCTAGGATTGGTGGGAGTGAGGGAGCCCTTGTTTGAATTTAAATCCAATTCCGTGCTTCCCCTCGAACATAAAAGAGCAACACACACCAGGTATGACGCAAAGTATTGTCTGTGGTGGATTTACTTGGCGTTGTTTTTTGCATTGTGGATTACCTTTGTGGATTTACCTGGACTGTCTCTAGTTATGATTTTCTGCCTAGCCTCTGATATTGCCTGTTATCACCCTGGACTGTTTCCTCATTTGCGCCTTTTTTGTCTTTGCCCTTTGGATTATTTGCCTTATTGTCTGATTTCCCGGTTTCTACCTTAATGCCTGTCCTCCACCACGTCTCTAGCTTGCCCCCCTCTCCTTTGCTCATGGATCCGGCTGCTTCCACCTCCAGCTGACAACCGTAACAGTTTAACTGTGATAATTTTCTAGACTATCCTTTAAGATAAAAAGGCAAAATATGCCACCAAGTGTCCACATTTTTGGAGAATGGTTTGCATGTTAAGTGAGCTTGTGGGATCCTTAAAAATAAATGTTACTTGATTTGACATGTTTTGTGAAATGTTTATAAGTGGCCAAATACTTTTTTTGGTTACTGGATGTACGTTCATTGTAGGTTAGACCATCAAATAGCCAAATAGCACTCTCTGTCTTCTGCGCTAATCAATTATAATACAAGGATAACATTTAAACTGATTCCTAAGATTCTTGATAAATACTTGTCAGATTCTATCCAAGAATCTAACGAGTTGCTCTGGGAAACATCTCTTTATAACCAGGTTAGAATCTTTTGTTGTTTAAAAACACTAGTGGCCTCTACATGTCTATAAAAAATGATGAATATTTATATTCACCACACAGTTCTAAGAGTATGGCTCCTGGAAATTTACAGTTTATTAGACAGTCATTATAGCAAGCAAATCTTTGTTTTTTTTCTAAAACGTTTTTTTGAGTTGGTGTGGTCTTCAAATAATACCAAAAATGCCATAGTGCATCATTTTCATTTTTTTTTACTTAAATCATTCTATAGCCAAATAATAGATCTGTGGATATGTGAAATTACTGCACAGCTGTTTGTAGCCTTTAAAAACTCAGTTAATACCAACCCATAACAAGTAGGTATTTAATTCAGAGTGGAAATTAAACAAACTGTAGTATGTACATTATAAATCGGAGCAATAAATATTAATACAATTGATCTTGTAATGCTTCTTTTGTCCAGGCAGCCTGTATTCAGGTATTAGACATAAAGTGTGAGAGTTGGGATTTGCACATTTATGTGTAATTCTCTACATATCCTCAGGGTTCCCTCTGTTCTCTTACCAATTTTGTGTGCACACAGTCTTTATAAATGAAGGCCCAGAGCTGGATTTAAGGGAATTCTGGGTTTGGATTTACCCTCAAATTTCCCCCATGGCCACCTAACACTCACCTCTACATTATATAAAGACTTTTTCCACCATTAACAAGTATATTACTTAGATCACATGTGTCAAACTCATGATCTTCGATCCAAGTACTACATGCTGACTCACTTTCTTTGTTTCTGGAAGCTGAAAAAGTAATGAAACAGCCTGCAGTATTTACTGCTCTACTTTTACATTGTCTGTAATTCAGACTGTAGTACAGCACCCATCATTGTACAGTACTCACACATCCTTGTGCTGAAACATGTCTTAAACAATTCAGAAACACAACAGATGTGGACAGTGCCATTGAATAGGATTCATTTAGTGTGATGAGGACATATAAGAAATAAACTCATGACTGAATAATCACTTTAATGTACAATCACCTACATGGCAATAATAGAGGAACATACAGATCACTTTTTTTTTTTTTTTACTTCAGTAAACCTCCAGCAGTCTACTTCACCAACTTTCACCTTAATATCTCAGTGATAACACTAGCTCAATAATAGCTCTCTGGCTACTAGCTTTCAGACAGACATATATGCAGATATTATCGGGCTGCATAATTAGATATTAAGTGAGAGCAGGGATTTGCATGATTATCTGTAGTTTTCTACATTTCCTAGTGGGGTAAACAAATGATCCTAATTATTTAATCTTTTTAAAGGAATGCATTCATTTAAAGAAATCACTAGATTAAATGTTTATGTAATAGTTACTTATATAGATACTTAAATAGTTTGTTAGTTCTCGTTTATCCCAGAAACACTATTCTAATTTTAGTTTAATTGCTAGAAAATGTTAAATAAGTGAAAACCTAAAAATAATACCTTCATATTACAGCCCTTTATGGTCTTGTAAAACACAGCTGACACTCCTGGAATAGCTGTACTGTTTATGCCATGGGCATGTCCTGGTATTTTAGTCATTAATTGTTTACAACTTAAATATACTTTGTGGCCAAAGTGAACAACTTAATATCACACGTGTGCTTGTTGAAGATCTCTTAACAGATTTAGTGTTGTAATATCTCCTGGAAGTCTTTCCACTAGATGTTGGATTGTAGCTGTGCTGATTTGCATTCATTCAGCTACAAGAGTGCTATTGAGCTCAAACACTGATGTTGAATGAGAGGGTCTGTGGTGCAGTCGGTGTTCCACTTCATCCCAAAGGTGTTCAGTGGGATTGAGTCAGAGTCAGGGCTTTGTGCAGGAAAATCAATATCTTCATCTTCAACCTTGGAGCTGCTTTGTGCACAGGGACGTTGTCATACTGGAGCAGGGTTTGGACTCTTAGTTCCAGTGAAGGGAAACTGTGACGCTACATGTTACAGTTTTCATATAGTGGCCATGTAATGCATTTAGTGATGAAATGTGAAGTTAAACAACGGTTTTAATATTAAGTATAGTCTAAAACACACTGTAAGTAAAATTAAGTCTTCATGAAAATTAAGAAGTGAGTTAAAAACAGTAAAGAGTGTATATAAATTGAGTAAAGCACTGTGTATAATGTTGTGCAGTAAACTCCAGGGAAAGAGATCTGAATCACCAGCACCCAGCTGTATCTCCATGAAGAGTGATGAGTCTATGGATCAACCTCCTGAGTTTAAAGATGGAGACTCCTCAATTCTACACAGGTAACATCTCCTCTCTGTTAATGTTACTGATAAGTCACAGCTATAGGCAAATTTAACTAGATAAACAGGATGGCAAACTAAATACTAAAACACTGTAACTGTGACCTTAATGAAGCCACTATTTAGAGTCTAAAAATTTTTTTGACTTATTTAAGGTCAATTATTTCAGAATGTTTTGCTTGAAACCACCGGGCAGACAAATTCGAAAAGGGCAAGGCACAAAGAACAAAAACTGTGAAACAGAGAACCAGGTCATACACAGAAAGCAAACACGTAATGAAGTACAACGGCTTAGTAGAGCAGTAAGACTGACAATACTATGCATCATACAATAGCGTTAGCACAGTTTAAATATCCACAAGCATGGGAAAATTGACCCGAATATATCAGAAGTCTGGTGACCGCTCCCTCTGGTGGCGTGGAATGGAAAATACAGGTGATGCTCTTACAGTGGTATTTAGTAGTGTCAAGGCAGTGTTTAAGTGATGAAAATGAGCAAATACATTTTTTGTTCATAGTCTTCCACAGAAGGCAGGAGACAGAACAAAAAAGAAGATCACAGATACAGGGTAAGATCAAAACCAACATGACTGTGACACTGACACACTGGTATTATAAACCTCTTTGCTGCTATTAACTACAGAGTGATTAGATTATAGAAAACATACAGTAGAAAAACACATAGTGAGAACATCATAAAGAACTATCTGTGGTAACCAGTCAGAAAAAAGTGATCTTAAAGTCTAATAATTGAAGCCCATGTCTCACCACATCTTCCTGCTTCACCATATCACAGGAACCACCCAGAATCTGCTGCTGTAAATGAAGTCCAGAAAAAGTTCAGATTAAATCTGATGAAGAAGTTTCAGTGTTTGAATGGAGTGATGATAAACCTGGGAACCCAAACCCTCCTGAATGAGATCTACACAGAGCTCTACATCACAGAGGGAGACAGTGGAGAAGTCAATAATGAACATGAGGTGAGACAGATGGAGGCACCGTCCAGGAGAACAACAACAGAGGAAACACCAATCAAATGTAATGACATCTTTAAGCCTTTATCTGAACAAGACAAACCCATCAGAACTGTGCTGACAAAGGGAGTCGCTGGCATCGGAAAAACAGTCTCTGTGCAGAAGTTCATTCTGGACTGGGCTGAAGGGAAAGCCAATCAGGACGTCCACCTCATATTTCCACTTCCTTTCAGAGAGCTGAATTTGATGAAGGACCAGAAACTGAGTCTGATGGAGCTCCTTCATGTTTGTTTTAAGAAAACAAAAGAAACAGAAATGTCCAGTTTGGAAAATGTTCTGTTCATTTTTGACGGATTGGACGAGTGTCGTTTTCCTCTAGATTTCCAGAACACAGTGAAAGTGTGTGATGTAACTGAATCAGCATCAGTGCAGGAGCTGCTGATAAACCTGATCAAAGGGAATCTGCTTCCCTCTGCTCTCATCTGGATCACCTCCCGACCAGCAGCAGCTGATCAAATCCCCTCTGAGTGTGTGCATCGAGTCACAGAGGTACGAGGGTTCAATGACCCACAGAAGGAGGAGTACTTCAGGAAGAGAATCAGTGACCAGAGCCTGGCCAATAACATCATCACACACCTGAAGTCATTAAGAAGCCTCTACATCATGTGCCACATCCCAGTCTTCTGCTGGATTTCAGCCACTGTTCTAGAGAGAATGTTGGGTGAAGCAGAGAGTGGAGAGATCCCCAAGACTCTGACTCAAATGTACACACACTTCCTCATCATTCAGACAAACATCATAAGAGAAAAATACTCAAAGAAGCATAAGAGTGATGAAGAAATGCTTCTTAAACTGGGACAACTGGCTTTTCAGCAGCTGAAGAAAGGGAACCTGATCTTCTATGAGGAAGATCTGAGAGAGTGTGGCATTGATGTGAGAGAAGCAGCAGTGTACTCAGGTGTGTGTACACAGATCTTCAGAGAGGAGTTTGGGCTTCACCAGAGTAAAGTGTACTGCTTTGTTCATCTGAGCATTCAAGAGCATCTCGCAGCTCTGTATGTGCACCTGACCTTCATGAAGGAGAAGAGAAATGTTATCATACAGAATCAGGTCTCTGAACAAAAGACAAGAGAAATTACAGTCTCACATGTACACAAGAGTGCTGTAGATCAGACTTTAAAAAGTCTGACTGGACATTTGGATCTTTTCCTTCGCTTTCTTCTGGGTCTCTCACTGGAGTCCAATCAGAAACTCTTATATGCTTTAGTAACACAGACAGGAAGTAGCTCCCAGAGCATAGAGGAAACAGTTCAGTACATTAAAATGAAGATCAGTGAAGATCTTCCTACAGAGAAATCCATCAATCTGTTCCACTGTCTGAATGAACTGGGTGATAATTCTCTAGTGGAAGAAATCCAATGCTACCTGAAATCTGGAAAACAAAGTGACCTCTCTTCTTCACAGTGGTCTGCTCTGGTGTTTGTGTTACTGACCTCAGCACAGGAGCTGGAGGAATTTGACCTGAGTAAATATTTCAGTACAGATAAGATAACAGAAACTGTTGTTCTGAAGATGATGCCTGTGATTGCAGCATCCAGAAAAGCAATGTAAGTAAATGAAAACACTTGAGGCAACGCAGCAGCTTAGATCATGAGGTTTGCAGGTTGAGATGGCTCTGAGGATATTGGGGTAGGCGAGAAAAGGCATTCCTCTCTTGATTTGCCAGTGCAGTCAGTGGCATTCAAGGAGCTCCTCCATGTTTTAAGGTGAGCTGTCGCTAAATTGCTCTAAGCTTGATGACTGTTTTCTGACTGCAGTGAGTGATTTAACCCTGAGACAGGGCCATTCTATGACTGCATTCATTGCCGCAGAGAGGCACCTGTGGCTTAATTTAACAGGGATTAAGGACATTCTCCTGGATGCCCCGATATTAACTCAGGGCTTGGTCGGTGATGCAGTGAGCATGGTGCCAGGTGGCAGTGTTCATGCCCCCCCCAGCTCACTCAGAGTGGAAAAAAGGGCAAGCTCACTGCCAGCTTGCTGTTTCAGGGTACTGGGAAGATCACCATAAGGTTGACATCCCTTTCAAACAACTTGGCAGTGGAAACTTCTGCCAGGTGTCTCTCAGTGTGTCCAAGAAAAAGAGGGTAAAAAAGGGTACAGGATCCACCTGTTCTCCTCCATTTCAGGGCGTGTTGCCCACTGTTATTGGCAAACACAAAACCATGTTCCTCTAATGGGAACTTCTCTTACTTCTGAGGAAAGGAGGCATAGAACATGTTCCCCTACCAGATCGAAACTCAGGCATTTACAGCCAGTATTTTGACATTCCCAAAAAAGACATTGGGCTGTGTCCAACTTTGGACCAGTATGCTCTGAACTGTGCACTGAAGATGTTCAAATTCACATTCAAACTTATCGTGTCACAAATCATGTCGGAGGACTGGTTTGTGACAATAGACATCAAAGATACCTATTTTCATGTAGGCATTCTGCCAAAACAGTGCCTCAGATTCGCCTTTGGTATTGTGTTCTTCCTTTTGGTTTAGCCCTGTCACCACACACATTAACACACGCACTGCGTCTCCAGGGCGTCCGTGTACTGAATTACCATGGCGGCCATTCATCAAGATGATGTGCTTTCCCATTTGAGGTCTTTAGGCCTCAAGCTGAACCCGGAAAAGTCTCCTTCTCAAAGAACCACTTTATTTGGGGTAGTTTGGGATTCCACAATGATGCCGGCATGTTAGTCTCCTGCTGGGGTGGCTTCTATTCTGTCACCAGTGAAAGCTATTCAGCTAGGCCAAAGCCTCTCTGCCTCATGGTAGCAGCAGCCAATGTTATGCCTTTGTGTCTGCTTCACATGAGGCCGTTCCAGCTCTGGCTCAAGGGTGTGGGCTTTCATCCCTGCTGGCATCCCCTCAGTGCCATAAGGAATATGCACTGCAGGTTTCGTAACAGTCTTATGTGGAAAAGACCTTGGGTCCCACTCTAGGGGCACTTCATTGTCACAAGACTCTTTCAATGGATGCCTCGCAGGCTGGGGAGTGGTCTTGGATGGCCGCCCTGCCTAGAGTGGCACATATATTGCCTGGAGATGAGAGCTGTGTTTCTAACATTGAAACCCTTTTGCACCTCACCTTAGGGGCTACCATGTTTTGGTACACACAGACAGCACTACAGTAGTTTCTTATATCAATCATCAGGGCGGTTTGCATTCGCGCCCTCTCTTCAGTTTGGTGAGGTTTCTTTTGCTGAAAGTGATTTTTTCGTGCTAGGGCACATAAATTCCTGTCGAGGCAGGTACTGAGGCCCGGGGAGTGGCATCTCCCCCTGCAGGTGGTGGAGAGCATCTAGCAGATTTTTGGCTATGTAGAACTGGATCTATTTACCTCCAAGGAGTTGACCCACTGTCTGTTGTGGTATTCCATTTTTACCCAGCCCCTCTGGGCCCAGATGCTCTGGTACAGATGTGGCTGAGGCTATGTCTGTATGCCTTTCCCCTGCTAGCTCTGCTCCCAAAAGTCCTAACCAGAGTGTGCAATGATTGAGTCCACCTTCTTCTAGTGGCTACACACTGGCCCTCTCAAGTTTGACTCGCAGTCCTAGCCTCTCTCTTAGACGACACTCCTTGGGAGATTCCTGTCAGGAAAGATCTCCTCTCTCAGGCACAGGGGGCAATATTACACCCATGCCCCGAGATGTGGAGCCCCTGAGGGGATCCAGTTCCTAGAGGCAGGCCTCTCATCGGAGGTGGTGGAGACTCTGTTGAATGCTAGGGCTCCCTCCACTATAAAGTTGTATGCACTGAAGTGGAGGCTTTTTGCGATCAGCACGGTCAAGACTGCCTATGAGGCATGTGGTATTGCTTTGCCTCTAGGTGTTAGAGCTCACTCTATTAGAGGTATTGCCTTGTTCAGTGCCTTGGCCAGGGGTGTTCCCCTCCAAGAAATTTGTGCTGTGGCAGTCTAGCAGGCCATGTTCACAAAGCATCAGTCATGGTGCAGCATCTCATTAGTTTCCCAAGGAACTGGGTTACATGCATAAGCTGCAGTAGTTAATAAAAATATAGAAATAGATCAATTAAAGAATAAAAATTGCATGAACAAATGAATAAGACTGAAGGGCAGTTTTTGTTCATTATTGCATTTGTAATATTCTTATTCATATTCTTCTAATCACTTAAAGGTTTTATTTATGAGGTGGAAATGGTTTTTCATAGAAAACTAATTAATAGAATAAATATATTTAGTTTTGCTCACCCCCCCCCCACACACACATGAGATACTACACACAGTAAGGGTGCCACTCCGCTCCACTTTGAACTCCTCTGTCTGACCTACAGCTCACCTCACCACTGTAGCTTCCACTACTCTTTCCCATAGCTTCATTGTATGGCTCATCAACTTTATCCCCCTGTCCTTGCTGCAACACATCACAATTATTCTTAAATATTGGCACTAATACACTTTTTCTCCATTCCTCAGGCATCTTCTCACTCTCTAAAACCCTGTTAAACAAACTGGTTAAAAATTCTACTGTTGCTTATCCCAGACACTTCCAGACCTCCACCGGGATGTCATCAGGACTGGCTTTCCACTTTTCATCCTCTTCAAAGCCTTCCTGACTTCAACCTTTCTAATCTTATTTACTTTCTGTTCCACAGAGTTTACCCCTTCTACTCTTTTTTCCCTCTCATTTTCCTCATTCATCAGCTCTTCAAAGTACTCTTTCCATTTCCTCTTTACACTCTCCTCACTTGTGAGCACCTTTGCATCTCTATCCTTAATAACTGCACTTAACTCCTTCCCGTCTCGATCCCTCTGCCTAGCTAACCTGTACAAGTCTCGTTCTCTAGTGTCTAACCTAGTGTACAACTCGTCATATGCCTTCTGCTTGACCTTAGACACCTCCCTCTTCACTCTGCACTGTAAGTCCTTGTATTCCTGTCTATTCTCCATGTTGTATCCATGTCCCACTTCTTCTTGGCTAACCTCTTCCTTTGAATACTATCCTGAACTTCCTCATTCCACCACCAAGTCTCCTTATCTTCTTTCCTCCTTCCAGATGACATACCCAGCACCTTCCTTCCTGTCTCCCTGATCACTTCTGCTGTAGTTTCCCAGTCATCTGGCAGCACTGCCTGATCACCAGAGAGCCTGCCTCAACTTCTGTCTAAATTCCTCACAGCATTCCTCCTTTTTCAGCTTCCACCAAAAGGTTTTCTTCTCTATCTTTGACCTCTTCTTCTGACAGACCATCAAATTTATCCTACACACCACCATCCTATGCTGTCTGGCTACACTCTCTCCCACTACCACTTTACAGTCACTAATCTCTTTCAGATTGCCTCTTCTACATTGGATGTAGTCTACCTGTGTGCTCCTACCTCCACTCTTGTAAGTCACTCTATGCTCCTCCCTCTTCTGAAAATAAGTGTTAACCACAGCCATATCCATCCTCCTAGCAAAGTCCACTACCATCTGCCCTTCAAAGTTCCTTTCCTTAACTCCAAACTTGCCCATCACCTCCTTATCACCTGTGTTCCCCTCACCAACATGTCCATTAAAATCTGCTTCTACTATACTCTCTTTCACCTCATCCAATTTACTCCAGAATCTCTCTTTCTCCTCTAACACACAACCTACCTGTGGGGCATAACCACTAACAACATTCAACATTAACTTGAACCCCTTCTTCTAACTTCAGACTCATCATCCTGTCTGACACTCTCTTCACCTCCAGAACATTCCTCACAAACTCCTCCTTCAGGACCACACCTACCCCATTTCTCTTACTATCCACACCATAATAAAACGGCTTGAATCCTGCTCCTATACTACAAGCCTTGCTACCCTTCCACATGGTCTCCTGTACACACAGTATATCCACCTTCCTTCTGTCCATCATATCAGCCAGCTCTCTACCTTTCCCTGTCATAGTACCAACATTCAGAGTTCCTATTCTCAGTCCTACACTCTTACTTTTCCTCTTTTCCTTCTGTCTACACACTCTTCTCCCTCCTCTACTTCTTCGACCAACAGTAGCCCAATTTCCACGGGCTGAGTACTGATGATATGATGGCTAGATTAATTTTATTTATGACTGTGTTATTTTAACAACATCTGTAATCATACAAGAAATGGTTCTATTACATTTGATGGATTATTTAATAGAAAAGAGAGAGATAACCCTGTGTTTGGGGTGAGGGGGGAGGGGGGGTTGGGTTAACCTTATTAGCTAGTTAGCTGTATTTAACACTAACTTTATCCATTTTAGCTACAGGATGTTTACAACAGATGTATTAGTGGTTCCGTTTTAGATGATGGCTTCAGTGTCCCTTTAATCATATTGTCTAACTGGTGTTTGTACTTTCAGCATTTATGAGAATGAGAAGGTTCAGCAAAGGCTTTGAGGACGTGTTTGATAATTTGCACTAGTGTGAGTTCATTATGTTTTATTTTATTTCCTTCAGTATTAGCTGTAAATCACTTGGAGTGAAAAGTTGGTCAATGCTGGTCTCAGCACTCAGATCAGAAACCTCCAATTTGACGAAACTGCATCTGAGTGTGAAAACACTTAGTATGCCCTGGAGTATTCTAGGAGACTCAGAAGTCAAGAGTCTCTCTGCTGGACTGGAGAATCCTCACTGTAAAGTGGAGACACTGAGGTGAGATCATCTATCTGAGAGTCACAATAACTCACTAAAGGCAGGAGTTTTATACTTGAAATGAGTTGTTTCACCTGAAATGTTATGTGCAGTACTACAGTACAACATGCAGATCAAATTTTTTATTTTATTTTTAAGTTTTGCGTTTTAGTGATTAAAATGTCTGCACACACATGAAGCTGAAGCATTGGCCAAGCCATATGGTATAACTCATGGTGCCCCCTGGTGGAGATGAATGCTGTTTTCTACTCATCTTCCTCCCTTACATGAATAAGGTCATAGGAGCTTGCTGAAGATGCTAGCTTCATAGAATTTTTCCAAAGCTGATGGGACGAGTGGGACGAGTGTGTGATTATTTCATTGTGATGGTGTTTAGTCCCATATAGTCAGTACACAGGCAGAGACCACCATCTTTTTTCTCAACAAAGAAGAGGCTTTCCATGGCCGTAGAGGTTTAAAGACTGATGAATCCAGAAGCTAATCATTCTTCAATATAGTCAACCATAACTTGAGTTTCATGGATGGAAACAGGTAAATTCTGCTCTTGGCAGGTGAGGCGTTGGATAGTCAAGGGTGTCGATGGTGCAGTCTCATGGTTGACAAAGCAGCAGCTGAGTGGCCTTCTTCCATCAGATCTAAGTATTTCATTGGGGCGCTTGTGGTCTTCCTGGATTCTGGACTCTCAATCCTTGTGGTCATGCAGAAAAAGTGAATAGCCTACAGAGAAAGGCAGTGTTCAAGACAGTAAGGAGACCAGTTAGTGAGTTCCCTTCATGTGCCAATAAATGCAATGTGGGTTGTGCATGGTCAGCCATGGGTATCCCAAGATGAGGGGATGCAATGGAGAGGAAATGACAAATAAGATGACCTCCTCTGTGTGTAATAGCCCAACCTGGATCCATTAGAGAGTTGTTTGGTGCGTTATATATCAGTCACCAATAGGTTTGTCTTCTGCTGTAATGCTTAAGGCTGCAGTGCATGGTATAATAGGGAGACAATGATCAAGGACCAATTGTTGATAAATGATGTTTACGGCAGAACCAGAATATACGAGGGCTGAAACATGATGCACCTGATCAAAATGGAATAAATAAGCTAGTAACGAAAAACATGGGAGGTCATTCTCACCTTAGTGGGTCTGGGAACTCTTATTTGGGTGCATAGTTGTCCTAGATGCCTGCAGTAGAAGCACAAATGTTGGTGAAGCCTGCACTGATGCTTCTCTGAAGTCACCCGGCCTTGCCCACCTGCATGGGCACTGGACATTCTGGGAGGGTGTGGCTGGGGTGGACTGAAGGACAGCCTACTACAGTTAAGATTGTTGAGCCTGATGATTAGATTAATAAATTGGGAAAGAGTCATAGACTCATCCTTACATGCTAGTTCTGCCTGGATAGTCAAATTTAATCCCACATGGAACACAGGTCATAATGCACACCTTGGCACTTATCCACAGTTCCATCAATTTTTTCAGGCGATGCTATTTTTACCAGACCAGCTCCAGGTGAGGAAAGACCTCAGATAAACTGCATCAGCTGCTGGTTGGTGGCTTTCAGCAAGCTAATTGTTCTTGGTACGTTTTTTGCATTTACCCATAGTGGGTGTAGACAGCTTGGAGCTGGGAGTTTATTTTCACTTAGGGTTAGGTGTGTGTGTGCACTATAACTAGCAAATAAACCAACCTCTTTCAGCTTATTGACTGCTGTTGTCCAAAGAATTTTCATTCTTATGACACCAAAACATGAAATAAATCATATCTCAGGGGTACTTTGTTGGAGCAATGCCAAACATTGTATACTTTGTTGGTTTTAGCAATCATGACAATGCTCCAAGTTTGGCTTCTTGGTGGTGCTCTACCAATAAAAACATTCCTCTTTACTCTGGCACCAAAGCAGATATTTCAGCTACATTTCTTATGCTTCATGAAAGTTAAGAATCCTCTCTTTGGGATCTTGAAATCTTCATATCAGCCATTTTGTGTTTTATACATCATTGAATTTGTCAAAATCATATTTAACCATGTCCTCATAGAGTTATGGTAAATTTGCCCTTGAATGTGCCATTAAGGAAAAGTGGCCATATCTCTGCGATGCTTCTGTTCATTGGCATAAAAGTCAGTGCATGTGGTTACCAGGAGACCTGGGTGGAACACATCATGTTCAGTGAAATGTAGCCACTTTGGTGTTTTATACTAAAAAAACAGGTTTAAACCCCCATGCCCTGAGGTGCTTAGTCCCCATCAGTGCTGTTTGCAGCTATATTTATGTAATTGGTCAAGAGATGAAAAAGAAATCTTTTGATGAAGATTGTCATCAACATGTGTGTCTCCCTACAGGTTGTTTAATTGTGGTCTCTCATATGAAGCCTGTGCTGCTCTGACTTCAGCTTTGAGATCAAACCCCTCACACCTGAGATACCTGGATCTGTCCTGTAATAAACTAGGAGACTTAGGAGTGAAAAGTCTCTCTGCTGTACTGGAGAATCCTCACTGTAAACTGGAGACATTGAGGTGGGAAATAGTATTTTATTTCTGTTCAGCTTTAGCTGCTGCAAGTTTTATATCACACTTAACAGAAGAGAGAAGCTAAATAAAATGCTCAGTATGAATGTTTTTAATTAATTGGTTAATTATAGTAAATAGGTCATAGTAAATCATCCTCATAAAATACACATCATCTTAAAAAAGAAGTCTTAAATCAAGATAAAAATCTGTTTGAAAATCATTTGAAGAAATGAAGAGTGTGTCATTGTGTCTCTCTACAGGTTGTGTGAATGTGGTGTCTCAGATGAAGGCTGTGCTGCTCTAACATTAGCTTTGAGATTAAACCCCTCACACCTGAGAGACCTAGATTTGTCCAATAATAAACTAGGAGTCTCGGGATTGAAGAGTCTCTCTGCTGTACTGGAGAATCCTCACTGTAAACTGGAGACACTGAGGTATGATCAAATTTTGAAACATTAATGTCAAATCATGGTTTAATCTTTATCCAAGTCATAAAAAGAGATTCTGTGTAATTACACATTCTGTATAATTAAAACACAGTAACAGTTGTTCTTGTCAATACTGAATAAAGCATTTACACTTTTACAGTCTGGGTTTAAAATAATACACCAATAAACTAACAACTTCTCCAGAAATTAACTAGACTCTGACTCTGTTTTAGGTCTGATTACTGACAGTCTGATCATCTCAAGAAAGATCTGTTTGAAGCAGGGAAAACAAATTAAATTTTAATGTTCAAATACATATCTTCTCAAAGCTGTGGTAATCCCTGTTGCTTGTGTACCTTTTCCTACCACATTTTGCCCTTCCAGTCAACTTACAGCACTCTGTGAACAGTCAGCCCTTTCAGCAATGATCTTCTGTGTTTTACCATCCTAATGGAGGGTGTCAATAAGTGCATTATGACCACTGACAAGTGAAGTGAATAACACTGACTGTCTCCTCATCATGGCACATATTTGTTGGTGGGATATATTGGGCAGCAAGTGAATTTTTGTCCTCAAGGTTGATGGGCAAGTGTAAGGATGCAAGCAAATTTAACATGGGTTTGTGATCGCTAGCAACTGGATCAGAGCATCTCCAAAACTGCAGCTCTTGTGGGGTGTTCCCGGTCTGCAGTGGTCAGTATCTATCAAAAGTGGTCCAAGGAAGGAACAGTGGTGAACCAGCAACAGGGTCATGGGCAGCCAAGGCTCACTGATGCATGTGGGGAGTGAAGGCTGGCCCATATGGTCCAATCCAACAGATGAGCTGCTGTTCAAATTGCTGAAGAAGTTAATGCTGGTTCAGATAGAAAGGTGTCATAATGCACAGTACATCACAGATTGTTACTGCAAACCAATCAGGGCCAAAAATGCCAACAATGGACACGTGAGCATCAGAAATGGACCACGGAGCAATGGAAGAAGGTGGATTGCTCTGATAAATCACATTTTCTTTTAAATCACATGGATGGCTGGGTGCATGTGCATCACTTACTTTGGGAACACATGAGACTAGGATGCACTATGGGAAGAAGCCAAGCCGGCGTAGGCAGTGTCATGCTTTGGGCAATGTTTTTCTGGGAATCCATGTGAAGGTGTAGACTTGGCTACCAAATTCCTCACTTGGCAACTTGGAGGACTTAAAGGATCTGCTGCTAACGTCTTGCTGCCAGATACTACAGCACACCCTCAGGGATTTAGTGGAGTCCATGCCTGGAGGGGTCAGGCCTGTTTTGACAGCAAAAGGGGGACCAACACAATATTAGGCAGGTGGTCATAATATTAAAATTAAAAATGAATATCTGTAATTTGTTAATTCACTTTTACCTTTATTTAACAGAGAAAACCAAAAAGAACAAATTGAGAAACTGATGACTGTAACACAGTAGGACTGCTGTGAAGGCAATGTGATTTCTGTCTATGCTTTCAGTGTTATGTATAGAAATCATGTAAGTCCACAGTCTTGTGTGCTGTCCTGATTTATGAACACCTAGTGTGAGTTACTCAGTCCACAATAAGACAAATTGCCTACAAGTCAATTCTCTCACTCTCTTTGATTGAAGTTAGATAGATACTTTATTCATCCCAAACGGAAATTCACTTGGGAAGTTGATGGTCAGTCTGCTGTTCTCTGTTCAGCTTCAGCTGCTTCAGCTTTAATATCATACACAACAGATGAGAAAACCTACACCAGGTTATGTATGTAACCCAGTTCCCTGAGAAAGGAATGAGATGCTGTGTCATGGCTGATGCTTTGGGAAAGCTTCTATGTGGAAGTTGTGTCTGAAGCTCTGTGTGATATCACGCCATTTTATCAGTTGGGGTAGGTCATGTGACGAAGCGGTACATGCCAGCAAGACCATAAAAGGGCATCTACATCATATTGCTCCAGCTTGTACTTGTCTGAAGGAAGTGACACAGCATCTCGTTCCCTTTCCAGGGAACTGGGTTACATAAGTAAACTGGTGTAGTTCCCTTTCAAAGGGAATTCGGCACTGCATGAAAATGGAGAGGACTTGCTCTCAAGCAATAGGCGTAAGTCTCAAGAACTCAAACTGGGCACAGCTCATTGAGCGGAGCGCAGAAGGCCTGCAGAAAGCTCTTATATCAGAGCTGTTTCACGGGTCAGAAACTTCTCAGAGGCTGACACCATTGGCTCAAAGGGGACTTGGAGAAGATCATCCAGTACCACTGAGAGGTCCCAGTAGGGGAGACACAGTCTACAGGAAAGCTTCAGCCACCTGGCACTGTGCAGGAGGTGAGAGACCAGTTAACAGCCACATGACTCACAGCTATAGCTGCTAAGTGTATTTCAATGTAGAGGGTGATAGGCGGTCCAAGAGGCATGTCTACAGGAACTCTCACACTGTACTAACAGGGTAGTGAAATAGATCCTGACAATGCCAATTACACCAGAGGAAAAAGTTCAAAATAGTCTCCACAACCTCGGTTGGTGTCTAAGAGCTGATCCCCCTTTGGGCCAGACCAGAAGATCTAAATCTCAGGGCGGGGGTGGAGAATTGCCCATGTACCTGAGAGGGGAGGCTCCTCCTGACAGGAATCTCCCAAGAAGCACAATCCAGAAGGGAAAAGAGAAAGGCACAGGGCACAGTGGGGGACAGGAGCCCTTCTAAATGCCAAGGGCAGGGCGGCCATCTAGGGTTGCTTCCCAGCCTGAGAGGGGGGCGTCTGTTGAAAGAGGTCTGTGTTAACAATAGTGAAAGAAGGAGAATGGTAGGCAAACTGGATTCCGTAGCCTTTTCCCACAGAACCCATTGTGATGCACCCGAAGATAAAATAGACAATGACATGGGCCATCTGCTTTGTGGCACAGAGGGCTAAATCTCTGGCCTGGTGGAGTTTAGATCTCATTGATGAGCCCCTTCCCACAGATGAGCTCCTTTAGCAGGTCAGCTCGGTATGCCCTTGTGTGCAACACCGCAACGGCTTAACCTGCAGCATTGTAGGCCTTCTCTACAATGCCGATGTGGCCCGACAGGGCCTCAGTGGGAATGCAGACTTTTACCATGCAGCCAATGAAGGGGAGAGATAGCTGCAAGCGTCTCTTCAACCCTAGGCATCGCCACATACCCCTGTTCATCAAAGTCTACAATGGTTGAATAGTCAGCAGTGGCTGAGGAAAACAGTCAGGCAGAATAAGGATTATTAACCTCAACATCTCAGTGTGTAGGTATGGAAAAAAGTGGGAGATGCCTGAATTGAGGTGAAAAGTGGAGTGAAGTAAGTCATAGCGATTGTCAAGCTCATAGCGAACAACACTAACCTTTCATCATGCCAAACTAAGCTAAGCTTAGCAACAGCGATCACCTCCAGGAGCTTTTTGAACACCAAAGAATGCGGTAGCAATTCAAATGCTGTTTGCTACTTGTTGCCCACATTGAGCTCCTCAGAGTCTGATGCAGATAGCATTATATCCTAATCTAGGTTGGGAGAAATTGCAAAGCGAGCTCTCAGAGGCGAGGCGAAAGTCAGCTTAAACGACAAAAGGAATTCACAAAGCCATGAAACAATGACAAATCCAGCGTGCTGCCTCAACAGATGCAGAACTCAAGCTATGTAGCACAAGTGCTTGGCAGGAAATACCAGCAAGTGAACACAGAATGAGCTTAGTGACTCTATCGACTTGGAGGAGTACACGGCATCAGTGACCAGCTACATCGGGAAGTGCATCAATGATGTGACCGTCTCCAAGACCATCAGCACACACTCCAACCAGAAGCCGTGGATGACTGCAAAAGTGCGTGTTCTCCTGAAGTCGAGAGACTCTGTCTTCAGAGCAGGGGACAGGGTGGCCTTAAAAACAGCAAGGATCAAACTGTCCCAAACCATCAGAGAGGCGAAGCATGCACATGCCCAGAGAATCTATGGCCACTTCCAGGACATAGGTGACTCCTGGCGCATGTGGAAGGGCATCCAGGTGATCACCAACTACAGGACAACATCACCTGCTTGTGACAGTGATGCCTCCCTCCCAGACACACTGACTGACTTCTACACTCAGTTTGAGGCACAGAACAACATAACAGCAAGGAAGACCATCCCTCCTCCTAATGACCAGGTGTTCTGTCTCACCACAGCTGATGTGAAGAGAACTCTATGCAGAGTTAACCCATGGAAGACTGCTGGACCAGACAACATTCCTGGCAGGAATGGGAGTGCAGAGCAGCTAGCAGTTGTCTTCACTGACATCTTCAACATCTCCCTGAGCAGCTCCATTGTCTACGGTTCCTGCCTCAATGACTGTCGTCCCATCGCACTCACACCAATCGTGATGAAATGCTTCGAGAGGCTCGTCATGAGGCACATCAAGTCACAACTACCACCCTCACTGGACCCCTTACAGTTTGCGTATCGTCCTAACCTCTTCATGGATGATGCCATCACCACAACCCTCTATCTGGCCCTCACACTCCTGGACTGTAAGGACTCATATGTACAAATGCTGTTCATAGACTTCAGTTCAGCATTCAACACAATCATCCCTCAGCAGCTGATTGAGAAGCTGAGCCTGCTGGGCCTGAACACCTCTCTCTGCAACTGGATCCTGCATTTCAGGAACAGCATCTGTACCACCATACTGAGCACTGGAGCTCCTCAGGGCTGTGTGCTCAGTCCACTGCTGTTCACTCTGCTGACTCACGACTGTGCAGCAATGCACAGCTCCATCCACATCATTAAGTTTGCCGATGACACGGCCGTGGTGGGTCTCATCAGCAAGAACGACGAGTCAGCATACAGAGAGGAGGTGCAACAGCTAACAGCCTGGTGCAGAGCCAACAACCTCTCCCTGAACGTCGACAAGACTAAAGAGATGGTTGTTGTCTTCAGGAGAGCACAGAGTGACCGTTCTCCGCTGTTTATTGGCGGATCCTCTGTGGAGATCATCAAGAGCACCAAATTCCTTGGTGTTTATCTGGCAGAGAACTTCACCTGGTCACTCAACGCCAGCTCCATCACCAAGAAAGCCCACCAGCACCTCTACTTCCTGAGGAGGCTGAGGAAAGCCCATCTCCCTTCCCCCATCCTGACTGTGTTCTACAGAGCGACCAGCGAGAGCGTCCTGAGCAGCTGCATCACTGCCTGGTTTGGGAACTGCACCGTCTCGGATCACAAGACCCTTCAGTGGATAGTGAGGATAGCTGAAAAAAATCATCGGAATCTCTCTCCCCTCTGCACACGAACATTTACACTGCACGCTGCATCCACAAAGCAAACAGCATTGTGGATGACCCCACACACCCTTTACACACACTCTTCACCCTCCTGCCATCTGGAAAGAGTTACCAGAGCATTCGGGTCATCACAATCAGACTGCGTAACAGTTTCTTTCCTCAAGCCATCAGGCTCCTCAACACTCAGGACTGAATTCCAAAAAACACACACTCACATACACCCAGAACTGAAGAGACTGAAGAGATCTGAACTATACAAAACTCTCTGTCTCTGTCACACACATACATACACACGCACTCTCTTTTTCACCTGTGTGGACACACACACATAACTTATATTGTTCACTACTTATTGCACTACCTCAAATCCTGTTATTATTTCATTACGCTGCTATGTTTATATTTATGTTTATGCCTATTTCTATTTGCACTACCTCAACTGCTGCTACTCTGTACATCATTTCATTTTATTCCATTTCATTTTTTACATTTCACTACACATGTTCTTTTTCTTTTTCAGTGCTAAGTGTGCTGTCTTCGTGTTTTCTTTTTGTACCTGCTGTTTTTGCACTGTATTGTCTTTGCACTGTTTACACCTAGTTGCACACTTTGAATTTTATGTGGCTAGGACAAAACTTTGGTCCTAGCTATGTGTTGTTTTTTTTCATATTTGATCTTTATGTTGTATGTTTATGTAGCACCAGGTCCTGGAGAAACAGTGTTTAATTTCACTATGTACTGCGTCAGCTATATTTGGTTGAAATGACAATAAAGCCTCTTGAATCTTGAATATGAAACTCAACAGCATAAACACCACTGATTGCTTTCTCTCAAGAAGCAATTCGGTGACATACCACTCATCATCGCCCACATTGAGCAACTGAGAGTTGGATGAGGACAATAATTCCTTGTCCAGGTCGGAAGAAATCGCAAAATGAGCTCCCAGAGGCAAAGCGGGGAAATCCGAGTCAGAAGAGAGCACAAGAGAAAGGGGAACACCCTCTCTTGTTCCGCCTCCACTTACTTGACCTGTGAAATGCATGATCTGAGATAGGACATACAATCGACATAAACATACACAGAGAGCTTCCTGAAGACAAAGAATCTGGAGTAATGTGATGTAGATGCCCTTTTATGGTCTTGCTGTCACACTCTTGTCATCACTTGACCTACCCGAATTGATAAATCGGTGTGATTTCACACAGAGCTTCAGACACAACTTCCACATATAAGCATTCCCATAGTGTCAGCCATGATGCAGTATCAAGTTCCCTCGAAAGAGAACTAAATCTAGCACTCAGTGTGATCAATTTTAATGACATTGTTAATTTGAATAAAGAGGTTATATGAAATCCTCATCATTCTGAATAATAAAATCATTTTGCGAACACATTAAGTCTTAAACCAAGATAAAAATCTGTTGATGAAGAGTGTGTCATTGTGTCTCTCTACAGGTTGTGTAAGTGTGATGTCTCGGATGAAGGCTGTGCTGCTCTGACTTCAGCCTTGAGATCAAACCCCTCACACCTGAGAGAACTGAATCTGTCTGAGAATAGTCTAGGAGACTCAGGAGTGAAGAGTCTCTCTGCTGCACTGGAGAATCCTCACTGTAAACTGGAGAGACTGGAGTAAGCTTTTATTTTAAAACATTAATGATAAATCATGGTCTAATCTTCCTTGGCATGGTCTAATCTTCTTTATTTCTGTAAAAATATATGAAGACACTTAAATTAGGAGCACTCTCTTTTGCGTGTACACCTGAACTCACTCATTATTTGCTGAATGCCTCCACTCTACTAGCGTCCATGCCTAATTCTCAGCCTAGTGTAATGTAGCGTCTCCAGGTCAGATCACTTGCTCTTGGGGTCAGTTGCATCCTTCTCAAAACTCAATAAACCATTACACAGCTCACAACTGGGCCTCACTGCTTATAGTTGCTTCATTATACCTACATGCTGTAACTCATGGGAGCCAGGCTCCGGGATGTCTGATGGCTCTGGATAACCCCTGACCCCACAACGAGACTGGAGACAAAGGAGGAATCCTGCCTCCATGAATGTTATAAATGCCTCAATATGCTTCCACAGGTTGGATGGAGAGTTTTTGTAGGCTGCCATGTGGTTTTTTTTTTCGGTAAACAAAGCAAACATTTAAAACGCAAAGAATCTTTACTCTTTTCTAAAAACTGGAACATACTGTCTAAGTATAGCCATGGATGCGCACACTGCGCCGTTCAAAAAATGATGGAAAACTTCACAACACATGATGCTACAGAGTGAAAAGAAATCAAAAAAAGTAAAAAGTACAATATTTGTCTTTCAAATGTAGTGAAGTTAAAGTAACAAGTTTTCAGAAAAAAATAATACTCAAGTAAAGTACAGATACTCAGAAAATGTACTTAAGTACGGTACTCAAGTAAATGTACTTTGTTACTGTCCACCTCTGGAGAGGTATTCGCATAGCTGCTGTTCATAATATTAGCAAGCACTAGATGATAATGTGCATTTGATCAGATGTACTAGAGCACAAGGTTATGGGATGTATTATGTGCATGCCTGGATAAAGAGATATTACTTTAATCTACACTTAAAATGGGAGAGTGTGTTCGAGTCCCAAACACTGTCAGGAAGACTATTTCAAAGTTTAAGAGCTAAATATGGAAATGCTCTACCCACTTTACTAGATATTTTGGGAAATACCAGAAGTCAGAAGAGTTTTGTGATATCCGAGAGTGTGACAGATGGTAGGCTGTTAAACCATTTAGAGTCTTGCAAGTAGGTAGAAATAGTTTGCAAACCAGTGCAGGGATGATAATATTGGGGTTATATGATCATATTTTCTTGATCTGGTAAGAACTCTGGAGGCTGCATTCTGGACGAACTGTAGCTTGTTTATTGAAGATGCAGGACAACCACCTAGTAATGCATTACAATAGTCCAGTCTGGAGGTCATGAATGCATGAACTAGCTTTTCTGCATCAGATACAGATAAGATATAGCAATATTTCTAAGGTGGAATAAGGCTGGTTTTGTAATATAGGCGATATGATTTTCAAAGGACAAGTTGCTGTGTAATATTACACCCAGGTATTTCACTGTTAAGCTAGCAGTAACAGTACATTCTTCTAAATGAAAGCTGTATTGTGAACATTTTTGTGTACTGGTTTTCGGACCTATAAGTAATATATCTGTCTTATTAGAATTTAATAATAGAAAATTATAGGTCATCCAGTCTTTTGTATCTTTAACACTTTATCTAGACTATTTATATATTTCATCTGATTTTGATGAGATATATAACTGGGTTTACAAAAGGCCCTCGAGGAATCAAGTATGTATATAGTTAATTTGGAAGCATTACTTATTCTGTCAAGTGTGTGGCAGCATTCCCTCAGTAATGTTTATTGCAAGTATTGCAGCAGCATAGCATTAATTGCAATATGAGGAAATTGCCTTGAGCTCCGGTCAGGTGTAGACTGTTATGCCGGGTCATCGGATCACTGTTGATTTCACACTACACGACTATCTAGGGTAGCAATCAGTCGCTGCTGTGTTCACACTGCATGATGAATCGGAGACAGGAGGTTTCACACTGCATGACTTCACAATAGGAAGAATCCCAGACAACTCTGTCTGCTCCACAAACTACATTTCACAACCGAACGTATGGCAGAAATAATAAGGAAACAACGCAAGATCACACGTGATGTCAGAGTTCCCGCGGGAGACTGGAAATATTACCCTGCAAAAGTTCTCGAGACAGATGTTGTTTGTGGGGTGCAACAATTGTGCGTTTTGTAGAATTGAACAAATGAATAATTTTGCAATGTGCTGCTGCTGATGCGGCTGGTCAAGCAAATGTTTCTGCTTTATTTCTGTTGTAATTGTAATGTATAAATGTAATTGTAAATTTTAAATTTTCTGATAAAAGCCTATTAACTGTATTAGACTATAATATCGTACTCCAACCGAAGCTGTGCTTGTTGATATTGTGGTCTATAACTTCTCCCCGAACTGCCTGCTGCCCTGTATCTTGCTCTCTCATTGGCTGTAGGTCATTGCTGAGGTACTGTATATTTCAGTCAGAGCTCCTTTCACACTGCAGGATTTTGGTTGTGTACAACCAGTGAAGAGAGTGTCATTGTGTCTCTCTGCAGGTTGTATAATTGTGGTATCTCAGATGAAGGCTGTGCTGCTCTCACTTCAGCTCTGAGATCAAACCCCTCACAACTGAGACAACTGTGCCTGGCTGAGAATAATCTAGGAAACTCAGGAGTGAAGCTGCTCTCTGCTCTTAAGGATGATGAACATAACAAACTACAGACTCTGAGGTGA
The DNA here is from genome assembly GCF_019097595.1 of Hemibagrus wyckioides. Taxonomy (NCBI): domain Eukaryota; kingdom Metazoa; phylum Chordata; class Actinopteri; order Siluriformes; family Bagridae; genus Hemibagrus; species Hemibagrus wyckioides. The sequence continues at coordinate 2,047,508 of NC_080728.1, forward strand.
GTAAAGACTTTTAATAAAAGTTGAACCTCATTATCATTATTTTATACATTAATCTATGTTTCCAATAAATATCAGATTAGGAAATAAAAGAACTTTTAGAAAAATTTACTACAGCTCTGGAAAAATTAAGAGATTGCTGCAAAATTATCAGTTTCTCTGGATTTACTATTTATACAGTATCTCACAAAAGTGAGTACACCCCTTTACATTTCTGTAAATATTTTATTATATCTTTTCATTTGACAACACTGAAGAAATGCCCCTCTGCTGCAATGAAAGTAGTGAGTGTCCAGCTTGTATAACAGTGTAAATTTGCTGTCCCCTCAAAATAACTCAACACACAGCCATTAATGTCTAAACCGTTGGCAACAAAAGTAAATACACCCCTAAGTGGAAATGTCCAAATTGGGCCCCAAGTGTCAATATTTTGTGTGGCCACCATTATTTTCCAGCACTGCCTTAACCCTCTTGGGCATGGAGTTCACCAGAGCTTCACAGGTTGCCACTGGAGTCCTCTTCCACTCCTCCATGATGACATCACAGATGTTAGAGACCTTGTGCTCCCCCACCTTCCATTTGAGGATGCCCCACAGATGCTCAATAGGGTTTAGGTCTGGAGACATGCTTGGCCAGTCCATCACCAAGGCAGTGGTGGTCTTGGAGGTGTGTTTGGGGTTGTTATTATGTTGGAATACTGCCCTGTGGCCCAGTCTCTGAAGGGAGGGGATCATGCTCTGCTTCAGTATGTCACAGTACATGTTGGCATTCATGGTTCCCTCAATGAACTGTAGCTCCTCAGTGCCGGCAGCACTCATGCAGGCCCAGACCAGGACACTCCCACCACACACGCTTGACACCATCTGAACCAAATAAGTTTATCTTGGTGTCATTGGACCACAGGACATGGTTCCAGTAATCCATGTCCTTAGTCTGCTTGTCTTCAGCAAACTGTATGCGGGCTTTCTTGTGCATCATCTTTAGTAGAGGCTTCCTTCTGGGACGACAGCCATGCAGACCAATTTGATGCAGTGTGTGGCGTATGGTCTGAGCACTGACCGGCTGACCCCCCACCCCTTCAACCTCTGCAGCAACGCTGGCAGCACTCATACGTCTATCTCCCAAAAACAACCTCCGGATATGACACTGAGCACGTGCACTCAACTTCTTTGGTGGACCATGGTGAGGCCTGTTCTGAGTGGAACCTGTCCTGTAAATCCACAGTATGGATGCAACTCAGTTTCAGGGTCTTGGCAATCTTCTTATAGCCTAGTCCATCTTTATGTAGAGCAACTATTCTTTTTTCTGATCCTCAGAGAGTTCTGTGCCATGAGGTCCCATGTTGAACTTCCAGTGACCAGTATGAGAGGGTGTGAGAGCGATAACACCAAATTTAACACACCTGCTCCCCATTCACACCTGAGACCTTGTAACTCATGACACTGGGGAGGGTAAATGGCTAATTGGGCCCAATTTGAACATTTCCACTTAGGGGTGTAGTCACTTTTGTTGCCAACGGTTTAGACATTAATGGCTGTGTGGTATTTTCAATCACAGCTTTCATGCGTCTTGGCATGCATAGATCCACTAATCTTTCACGTTGCTGTTGGATAACTATTCCACTATTAACTATTTCATCTCTTGGAGCAGAGATGATAACATGCTGTTGATCATAAAGTACCACAGTCCATTTTGTGCTGATTTATTCACATGTTTTTTCTTTTAAATTCAGGGTGTGATGAACATCTGTGTGTGTGTAATGAAGACTCCAGAGTTCCTGTATGTTAGGGAATAAAGAACATGTTTATAAACATATCACTCATTTAGTTATAACTAGGGTTGTCAACGTTAATGCTTTAACACATGTGATTAATACAAAATCCTTATCGCGTTAAAATAATAATAATAATAATAATAATAATAATAATAATAATAATAATAATAATAATAATAATAATAATAATAATAATAACAAATAAATTACCGAAACACACAAAGGTGGGTCATTAACAAAATTTTCATCACACAGATGATATTGGGGGTTGGGAGTTTATCACTCTAATGCCGAGTTCACATTAGAGTGTCGCCGATGAAGTATTGGCATGCTAAATATCTGGACCTGTCGGCGACTCAAAATTATGCAGTGTGAAAGGAGCTCTGACTGAAAAATACTTTGGCTATGACCTATATCCAATGAGAGAGCATGATACAGGACAGAGGGAAGTTCAGGGAGCAGTTATGGACCACAATATCAGCAAGCACGGCTTCGGTTGGAGCACAATATTAGAGTTTAATAGAGTTTATAGGTTTTTATTTTTATTTTTTTAAATAAGGTTTTTATTGTTCTTAAAAAATTCTTAAATATAGCTATATCAGAATAAATAAGCTTTACAATAGAATCAAACAGAAATAAAGCAGAAACATTTGCTTGATCAGCTGCATCAGCAGCAGCACATTGCTAAATTCATTTGTTCAGTTATGCAGAACGTACACTCCTTGTTCCCCACACTGACTATCTGGCTCACAAACTTTTTGCAAGGAAACATTTCCAGTCTTGCGTGAGAACTCTAACATCACGTGTGATCTTGCGTTATTTCCTTATTATTTCTTGCGTATGTTCGGTTGTGAAACTCAGTTTTTGGACCAGACAGAGTTGTCGGGGATTCTTCCTATTGTGAAGTGATGCAGCGTGAAACCTCCTGACTCCGATCCATCGCGCAGTGTGAACACAGCAGCAACTGAATGCTACCACAGATAGTATGCATCGGTATGTGCATACACTAATGAAGAACTGGCCTCCCATCAAAACTCATCGAGTTTAAAATATAATTTAAAAGCATAAAACATCACAGGTTTTACTAGCAAACCGAGGAGTAGCAAACCAAACCGACATGTTAAACAAAATAAAAAGTGTTTGTTTAATTTCACACATAAGTGTGTGATTAATCGCAGTTAATCACACAAAAAAGGTGCGATCAATCACAATTAAAAAATGTAATCTTTTGACAGCCCTAGTTATAACATTAAACTGGATAAAATTCTACAGACATCAGTGGACCTGATCTAACTGTTGTATAATATGGTTTTCATGGTTTGTGTGATTTCTCTGTTTTATGTTTGTTTATGTTTTAATATTTTTATACCTTTATAGAATACATTCACTGACCATTTTATTAGGAATAGCTGTTCATCTGCACAACTGTGCCGTTATCTAATCAGCCAATCATCTGGCAGCAGCACAATGTAAATAATCATGCAGATAGAGCTGAAGTTAATGTTCACAACATCAGAATAAAGAACTTTAACTGTGGCATGGTTGTTGGTGTCAGATGGACTGGTTCAAGTATTTCAGAAACTACTGATCTCTGGATTTTCACACACAACAGTCTCTAGAGTTTACACAGAAATGTTCTATCTCTAAAGTTTAATCTGTCACAGTCTTGGTGTAATTTTAGGAGCAGTTCCCTTTGTTCTTGTGCTTTAGCAGGAAAATCAAAGATATTTCTAAACATAAAAGATTTCCAAGGACTGAGTCTCCTCACATCTTTCCAGAGCTCTGTTGTCCATTTCAGTGTTCTCCCAGTCAGTAAGACAAATCGATCTAGAACTTCCTCAGTGTGCAGCAGTTACACAGCACATGTGTGTTTCATAGGAATTTAGCAAATAAACTGAAACATCATCTGCAGTATCCATTAACATTATAATGGCTTTAGTTGCAAAGTTTGCCCTGTCAAATTGTAGGTGTTGTGTGACAGGGCAGACCTAGCCAGGGTTGGAAAGTGGCAATGACTTAAATGAATAAATCCAAATTGAATATAATACAAAATGTATAGACATACAAATTTGAGATCTGGATCATAACCTCCTTTGCTGTGAATGCTTTTGTGGAGTATAAAGTGTCTGATTAGGTGAGGTCTGAGTATTTCAGGATTATGATCATTTATTTGACTTGCATGTTGTTAAAGATTTTTGTGAAAATTTATATTGTGTCATTTTTCTAGGGCATTACTACAAACATTTCGTCCAAGCTTCTAACTTCCTAAACCAAAGTATTATTGTTTGCTTAGTCTGATCTGTTTTCTTTTAACAATTTCATTTGATTTAGGACAACAGCTGTTACAGAACATATACAGTAGTGTGTGTTTCAGCCAGTACAATAAATGGTAAGGCACATGTTTAAATAAAAATAACCAACAGACACAATATACCAAGTGTGTGCTATGTGGCCAGTTTGAAGCAGTTTTCTAATGAAACTATGAGTTTTCTTAATAAGAATTTCCACATTATCTTCTGAGAAGGGCCAAACTGGCAACAACTTGACCAACAATCATTATGCTTCTACCATCTATTTTTGATTCAAAAGATCTTTCTAAAGTTCTGGCTTTCAGTGTTACTCCTTGTGTTCAGTGTCTGAATATTGTGAGGTGGTGCCTTGGCAGGAATCTTGTTCTTACTGGCTGTTAGCTGCCTACTGCTGTCAGCTGGATAATGACCACAACTTCAACAGGATCCTCTGAAGGGAACACTGCCTCTCCTCTGAATATCAGAAGAAATGCTGAGTGTTTTATGATTGTATGGACGTTTGATCTCAAAGAAAACATGGTGGCATCCAGATTGATGTCCCAGTTGTTTTGCTTGTCTTTACCGAAGTTTTAGGCACTTTTAGGCACTGCAACATACCTTCATATTTACTAACTTAATAAACTTGCTTACATATAAAATAACTTAAAACAACTACACTTGATGTTATTTGTCTTTTCATTGAGGCTGTTTGTGGATGATAATCAGCTGCCACACTTCATTCAGTGAAGCTTTTGGTTGTGCTTTAAAAACAAGTATTTATATTAATCAAATATAAATATATCAGAACAGTAGTTATAGAAATGACATGCAAAAAATAGAAAAAAAGGACATACAATTCTACAAAAAAATCACCTGAACACTTAAAACCAGTCATGAAACATGAACAAACAGAATAAAACATTTCCTAAAGCACTTTTTCACAAATTCTTGTCCTTGTGGTCAGAGGGGGTGTGTTTGGGACAGACATGTCTGTATATTATTAAACAGATTTGTCTTTCAGCTGCAGATTTGCAGGTTTTTAAAGGAAAGGCTTCAACACACTTTTATATGCAGTATGTAACTGTAAAACTGAACTAGAAGCCATGTATATGTATACTGAATTCTTATTAAAAATCTACAAAGTTTTAGGTATGTTTATACATATGTGTGTTATTTAATAATTCAAAAGTGTATGTGCGTATAACCTGTACATAATTGGGCTTGGACCATCCATAAACTGTAAATGATCAACCCTCAATCACTTCTGAATTACATTGAGCAAGTGGACAAAACAGATTTATCTATAAAAAAATTGCTATGTTTGTTGTTATGGAAACAAGTTTAAAAAGCTGCCTCTGTGATCTAGCCTCTGTGATCAATGTCAAAATGTTTGAGATTACCAATCAAATTTTATGTCAAATTTACTGTTCACAGAAGCTGCAGTAAGAGTGTGTACAATTTTGAGGTGAGATGTAAACAAAGTAGCTAAAGTTTGACATTTGGCAAACATTTTATGATAGACATGTTAAACGACACAACAATAATATCCAAGGATGCAAACATTCATGTGATTCTTTTAATGTAAACCGTTATTGTCACTGTAACAAGACAAGAAACATTAACAAAGCCATTTTTAATAATATTAGACTTTACAGGAAGTTTTGAAGCTCCTTGCCAAGAGCATAAAAGATCCATGAAATTCAGAGTCTGTGGTGTCTGGGTGTCTGAATGAGCAGATGCACACACTGAATTAAATAATATGTGGTCAGTCAGATTTAATAGAATTAGAAAACAATAAATAAATAATAAAAAATAACATTGTTAAGTTTCTAATTAAAACATAATCACATTGCTTACAGTAAACTTATTTTTAACATATATCTGTCCTAGCCCAGATAGTAAAAAACCCTGGACTGGCGCAACACTACTGCAAAAGAGAGTTGTGACATGCCTTTCTCTGTAAATTTAATTTAATTGAATTAAATAATTAAATCTTTTCATATCACTTCACAGTGTTCTACTCTATGGCAAGCTGACCAATCCACAACACAAACATCTTTCAGTGGATCTAATTTGAAATGTCTATTTTATAATGAATCGAATCAAAATCTGCTACTGGATGAATTATAATGACACAGTGATTATGAAGAGCAATTAATTCAGAATTCCACTGTAAAATAGACTGATCTGTACTGGGAACCAGGGGAATTTATAGTATTTGAAAACATCAGGGGCTAATTAGGGAGAGGGGCTAAGCAAGAATAATAGAATAATATTGTTTAATAATAAACACAAATCAACACAAATAGTATGCAAATTTATAAAATTTTATTCAATCTCATATGTTTTCTGACTCCTCCCATCATCAGATATGCCATGCAATATTCTTTCTTTTACAGATTGTCTGTGAAGCAGTGTCATGTAGATCCTTTTGTATTATTATTATCTTACAATAATCTACATTTTATTACACCTCTTATTTCATTCCTCATTTATGCTGCCACTACTATATGTATTATTCTTTGTTTCTTTCTTCTTCTTTTTTTTACAGCCTCTCTTCTCTTCTCTTATTGTTCTCTCATCTCTCATTCTCTCACCTATCTTGCTGCTTGTATCTCGTCTACTTTCTATCCTCTTTCTTTGAGGGTGGAATCATCAGAAAGTATCTCCGAGACTTGAGCAAAATAGTCACTTCCCATACTAGTATTTATAGTGCTGAGAATTCCTTTATCAATAGACAGAACAGCTGAATGATGGAGTCTGTTCTGGTCCTTTCTAGTACTTTAACAGATTATATTTTATTTAGATCTATCTTTAGGATTATTTAATTTAATGCTTTTGTACGTCTTTGGTATGGAATAATATTCTAAAGGGTCCTATATGTCATGGTTTTCAGAATCAAAGACAGTGGGCCTCCTCTTTGACACAACATACATTTAGCCGACTTTTATCAACTGTGTTAACATTAAATATTAAATTTATCTGAATAATAAGAACGTTGTGTTTTCTGACCATTTGTTTTATTGCTGTCACGCTCAAGGGCTGTAAGGTATTTTAGTCACGTGGTGTGTGTGTGTATAGGTGTGTACCTATATATCTATATGTACCTAAATTCATTTAATTAACTAATACAGAGTGATTCGAAGTAAACATCCGGGATACCCACAAAGAGTAAAGGAGCCAGACTCTACGAGAACTCAATCCTGACCAATCACAACACAGTTGTGAACTAATGGAGGCGGGGCTTCACTTATTATTGGTATTGTATAGTGAAGCATGGTGTCAGTCAGAGGAGCAGCACGGTGGAGTTTTCAGTTCAAAGTTATTTTTGCTGCTTTTTCTTGATACAAAATCAAATTAAATGACAGTGTAACTTGTTTAATAATCTGATATTATAGGAGACAAGAAACTGTTTGCTTTTAACAGACTTATTTTTCATTAGCAAATTCACCCATGATTTAAGATAACAGCACAATCAAACCAACTGCAGTAGAAACTCATGAGAGCAGCTCTTACTTTTACCAAATATTTATTTTCAGTTTTGGAATATAAGATGGCTCTATGTGTTAGACAGTGCTGTAACTACTTTCATGTGTTATTGAAAGAACCACTCAAGATATTTAATTTACAAATATACTTGTGCATTCACCAATAGTATTCACCAATAAAAGGCTCATATAAGTTTTTTAAGGATCAACCACTAAATGACTAATCAGAATCCTCTTTTAACTTTACATATGTAAGTTCCGGGGTTCTGTTAAGCTATATTTTCTTGTCGATTATTCTGTCATGATACTTATATATTTGTATATCGATTTTTCAACATCAAACCTACACTAGATGGAATGTGGTGAATTATGGTTATTTACAGCATTTCTGGGGCAGGGCACTGGAAAATAAATTTAAGGCTAAATTTGGGCAGTGGTTCCTTGTGGTATCTGGGCGAAATCTCCAGGCCAAATTTGGATGAAATTTGGGCCAGAATTATTGTTATCTAGAATGTGGTCCTTATTTACTAACCAGGTGTAAGCATAGTTTTGTGTAAAACTGATTCAAAGCATTAACTCATTCCTGTTCGACATATCACCTATAATGACTCCTATTTCCTGAAGTGAAAGAGTTTCCCCTTCAGCCTCCACTCCACTTTGTGGATCATTTGGAAAAGAAAAAACAAAAATCTTTAAGTCAGTGTTAAATTTTGAAAATATCTCAGCATGCTCTGCCCTGGGATGACCATTTGTTTATGACCTTATGAGCTTATCTTATAAACGTGATATCCCTTGTTTTGACCTAGAAGTTCTTTCTGTTTCGATAAATATGTGCCAAACACAGACACTCCGTGACAGTTTTTTTTCCCATAACCCTTTTCATAATAAACTCGCCAAACTGCTAGTGGACATGTCAACCACATGGTAAGTGATTATTATAAATTACTTTATATAAGAAGAATGCGGATATGTTATAAAATCAGATGTAAGGAATAAGTGATGCATGAGGAACTAGGACAAACTTATCTTTAAAAAACAGGTTTTGATCAGCTACATATGCCTTTCAGTTTCCTCTCTTCAGTTTCTCATGGACAAAACATTCAGAATGTTTGGGGAATACAGTTTTATCAGTGTGAAACAAACATAATGTGTTTATAAAATATATTTAGTTGCATTTTTCTCAGTTGTGGGACTGCAACCTCTTCCTGAAAGTAAGGTTAATCTAGCCTTATGAAAATAGTTAGAGTTTATAATGTTTTGTTAGTCTTTAATGTAGGTTAATTATTTATTTAGTTATTTATTCATTCATTTATTTGCTTAATTATTTACTTTATTTTAAATTATGCTGTTTGCATGACTTTTAACTTGCTGCTATTATCTTATCCTTTTTATGCATTTAAGTATTTGTGTGTGTGCACTAAAAAAAGAGACAAACAAAACCTGTACATACCTGCATACTTTGTGTACTGGACTATTCTTATACTGTGAATGCTCAACACTAGAATTTAGTATAATCACATATGAATTAGAGTGAAGGTGAACAAAGGAATTGTATTTTTAAGAAACATAGTTGAATATTCAGAAAAGTTACACACATACACACACACACAAAAAAAAATATTTAACTGCATAAAAAAATAATAATATAAATTATAAGATAAAATAAAATAATATTAAGTAAATAATTAGGCAAATAAACTAACTAATAAATATGTGAATAAATAAACAATTGACCTATTGTAGTACCATCGCTTCCACACATCACATTCAATCAAACAAACAAATCACCCTCCAAAAGTTACAATATTAGGACCTTAAAGACAGAATTATTAGAATTATGAAAACATCTGTTTAAAACTGACTCACTCCATATCTTTTCCTTCTGATGACAGGCTGACCAATCCACAACATGCACAAACATCTTTCAGAGGATCTAATGCAAGAAAAATTACTAACAAAATAACTATCAACTACCAGTTTGAAATACAAATCTGATACCGTCTGAATTATTTTGACACATATTCAAAATTCTACCATGAAACTGATTGATATTTAAAGAGTATGCCATTATGAATTGATCTGAATTGGTTTGATCAACTACCAAATTTAACTGTTCATTTTATAATAGAAAAACTGTATCCTGGTCCAACTGTATTGACAGATATAGGGACTTTGAAGAGGAATAACATTACATTGCTTTCAGGAAGAACGCTTGGTTTAATTGCAGTGTGTAATTAATAGTGTGTCAATAGACTTTAAATCAGGTGCTGTATGGAGAGAAAGCAGAACCTGAATCTAAATTTGTAAGGCTTCTGGGAATAGCCATTAAAAAAACAGAGCAATTCAAAGTAAATCCTAATATCCATAAAAAGTAAAGGAGCCAGGCTTTAATACTGTAGAACTCCATTCTGGTAAATCATTAGAAAATCCAGCCGTTTTAACATAATAGTTCAGTCAAGCCAACAGCAGTAGAAACTCTTGAGAGCATCTCTTTCCAAATATTCCTTTCAAGTTTTGGTACATAGGATGATTTTACTTTTTTTTTTTACTTAAAACACAGATTTAAAATGGATTTATTTGGTTAGATTAGGGAAGTTATCAGGCTGGTGTGTGAGACAGTGCTGTATCAACTTCATTTTATTGAACAAGGTACTTGAGATACTTTGTACATAACGACTGTTGTATGAACTTATACAGGGCTCCAGACTAACTCTTAAAAACTACACTCAACACTGTAAATGTAATAACACAAAACGAGTTTACATATTTAATGTGGGATTTATCTTTTACTATGCTGTTGTAGACATGTGAACTGCTCATTAAGAGTCTCTCAACTCATTTGTCACAATGAACCCCATTAGAAATATGATTGTCCCTCTTGCACTAAGCATACAAAACTGATGTTATATACACTGATCTGGCATAACATTTTGACCACCTGCCTAATATTGTGTTGGTCCCCCTTTTGCTGCCTAAACAGTCCTTGACCCGTTGAAGCATGAACTCCACTAGATCCCTGAAGGTGTGCTGTGGTATCTGGCACCAAGATGTTAGCAGCAGATCCTTTAAGTTGTGAGGTGGAGCCTCCATGGATCAGACTTGTTTGTCCAGCACATCCCACAGATGCTCAATTGGATTGAGATCTGGGGAAATTTGAGGCCAAATCAACACCTCAAATTGGTTGTTTTACTTATCAAGCCATTCCTGAACCACTTTTGCTTTGTGGTATGGCGCATTATCCTGCTGAAAGAGACCACAGCCATCAGGGAATACCGTTTCAATGAAAGGGTGTACATGGTCTGCAACAATGCTTAGGTAGGTGGTATGTGTCAAAGTAACATCCACATGGATGCCAGGACCCAAGATTTCCCAGAAGAACATTGACCAAAGCATGGCACTGTCTCCGCAGGCTTGTCTTTCTCCCACACTGCATCCTGGTGCCATGTGTTCTCCAGGTCAACGATGCACACACACCCGGCCATCCACGTGATGTAAAAGAAAATGTGATTCATCAGACCAGGCCACCTTTTTCCATTATTCCGTGGTCCAGTTCTGACACTTGACTTCACATCAACTTTGATGACAAAATGTTGACTTGCTGCCTAATATTTTTCACCTACTAACAGGTGCCATGATGAGGAGATAATCAATGTTCTTCACTTCACCTGTCAGTGGTCATAATGTTATGTCTGATCTGTGTACATTTTCTGTTATGACATTGCGATCAGTGCATTAATATTCTGTGGTAATCAGTATTTATATGAAAATCACAGCTACAGGGCTTCATGGCAGGTGCTAATGCTAATTAACCCAAGCTATAGCTGCACTCAACAAAGTTTATTTACTCAACTAAATCTCATAGGAAACATACTTCTATCACATTATCACAAGGATTAACACTAAGAACATACATCCTAATTTAATTTGCACATTTTGTGTGTTTTCTAGGAGTGTGATCTATTCCAGCAGAAGTGATCAGAATCTTCAGGACTCAGCTGTGTGTTTGTGAAAACTTTACTAATATTCAGAGATGGAGACTCCTGATCTGGACACAGTTAATATTTCCCCAGCCTCAAAAAACTGGTAATCTACAGTATTCTTGTTTTGTAGTCATATAAATATATATAGTCAAATATTCATGTCTAAATAATTTAGTGTGTACATATGAAAGGAATAATTTTACCAAAGGTTGTAATATTAATGGAAGTCTTAGTCACTACTTCTGAGTAAAATGAATTCCTTGTTATATTTACAAGTTAGTTAAAAACAGTAAAGTCTGTATATAAAAGAGTAAAGGACTGTGTATAATGTACAGTAAACTCCAGGGAAAGAGATCAGAATCACCAGCATCCAGCTGTATCTCCATGAAGAGTGATCAGTCTATGGGTCATCCTCCTGCTTTTAAAGATGGAGAGTCCTCAATCCTACACAGGTAACATCTCCTCACTGTTAACTCCACTGCTACAGTCACACTTAAAAGGAAATTAAACTAGATAAACAGGGTGGCAAAAAAAACTAAAACTTCATGACTGTGCTATACAGTCATTAGCAGAAGTCATACAGAAAGATAATAAAAGTATCTACAGTATCTACTACTTTAAAATGTATTTTGATATTATGAATTACAAGTTGCTGCCTCGCAGCTTCAGGGTCCCCAAGATTTCTATACGGTATCAGTATTTGTGTCTGTTTAGAATACAATACCTGTACATTAGTTAAGCCAAAAGGTTAGACTATAGTGTTTCAGTGATGTAAATGATTAGCCACAATTTTTCTTCACAGTGCTCTACAAAAGGCAGGAGACAGAACAGAAATGAAGATCACAGATACAGGGTAAGATCAAACCAACATGACATGCTGGTGTTATAAACCTCTCTGCTGTTAGTAACTACAGAGTGATTAGATTATAGAAAACATACAGTAGATGAAGACAAACACATAGTGAGAACTTCATAAATAACTATCTGTGGTAACCAGTCAGAAAAAAGTGATCTTAAAGTCTAATAATTGAAGCCCATGTCTCACCACATCTTCCTGCTTCACCATATCACAGGAACCACCCAGAATCTGCTGCTGTAAATGAAGTCCAGAAAAAGTTCAGATTAAATCTGATGAAGAAGTTTCAGTGTTTGAATGGAGTGATGATAAACCTGGGAACCCAAACACTCCTGAATGAGATCTACACAGAGCTCTACATCACAGAGGGAGACAGTGGAGAAGTCAATAATGAACATGAGGTGAGACAGATGGAGGCAGCATCCAGGAGAACAACAACAGAGGAAACACCAATCAAATGCAATGACATCTTTAAGCCTTTATTTGAACAAGACAAACCCATCAGATCTGTGCTGACAAAGGGAGTCGCTGGCATCGGAAAAACAGTCTCTGTGCAGAAGTTCATTCTGGACTGGGCTGAAGGGAAAGCCAATCAGGACGTCCACCTCATATTTCCACTTCCTTTCAGAGAGCTGAATTTGATGAAGGACCAGAAACTGAGTCTGATGGAGCTCCTTCATGTCTGTTTTAAGGAAACTAAAGAAACAGAAATGTCCAGTTTGGAGAAGGTTCTGTTCATTTTTGACGGATTGGACGAGTGTCGTTTTCCTCTAGATTTCCAGAAGACAAGAAGCAGGAGAGTGATGAAGAAATGCTTCTTAAACTGGGACAACTGGCTTTTCAGCAGCTGAAGAAAGGGAACCTGATCTTCTATGAGGAAGATCTGAGAGAGTGTGGCATTGATGTGAGAGAAGCAGCAGTGTACTCAGGTGTGTGTACACAGATCTTCAGAGAGGAGTTTGGGCTTCACCAGAGTAAAGTGTACTGCTTTGTTCATCTGAGCATTCAAGAGCATCTCGCAGCTCTGTATGTGCACCTGACCTTCATTAAGGAGAAAATAAATGTTCTGAAACAGAATCAGGGCTCTGAGCAGAATATAGAAGAAATGACATTCTCAGATGTACACAAGAGTGCTATAGATAAGACTTTTGAAAATCATACTGGACATCTGGCTCTATTCCTTCGCTTTCTTCTGGGTCTCTCTCTAGAGTCCAATCAGAAACTCTTACATGCTTTAGTAACACAGACAGGAAGTAGCCCCCAGACCATAGAGGAAACAGTTCAGTACATTAAGAAGAAGATCAGTGAAGATCTTCCTACAGAGAAATCCATCAATCTGTTCCACTGTCTGAATGAACTGGGTGATAATTCTCTAGTGGAGGAAATCCAACACTACCTGAAATCTGGAAAACAAAGTGACCTCTCTTCTTCACAGTGGTCTGCTCTGGTGTTTGTGTTACTGACCTCAGCACAGGAGCTGGAAGAATTTGACCTGAGTAAATATTTCAGTACAGATAAGATAACAGAAACTGTTGTTCTGAAGATGATGCCTGTGATTGCAGCATCCAGAAAAGCAATGTAAGTAAATCTGAATATAACTGTTCTACTGTTACAGTGTTAGAAAGAGAGAAACTGAAAACACTAATATGGACTTGTTAATTGCAGTAATGCAAAATTGTAATCCCAAAACAGTTTTTATTTATTATAATATAATATATATTATAATAATATAATAGTGATATTGTTGTTATTGTTGTTGATATTTTATTATTTTTTAACACCAACACACACGAAGTAATACAACACATATTTTGAGGGAAAAACCACACTGGACTGTTTTATGTTGTTTGTCCTTGAATGTAACTGTAGAGCTGTGTGTGTGTGTGTGTGTGTGTGTGTGTGTGTGTGAAGGAAGACTCGAGAGGCAGGTGGAATTTCAGCAGAGCTCCAGGCTCATGATTATTTTTCACTATTGTTATGACTCAGTCTAGGGTTAGGCTGCTCTGTGTGATTAATAAGGATTAAATGAACTGATACCTTTATAATGAGATAAGGAAAAACAGACACTTGAGAGGATTACCACAAAAAGTGTTGGTATATTGTGAATAAGTAAGCAATTATATATAATAATATATAACAGTGTCTCTTCAGGGTGAACCTAGACCAAAATAATAAACCTAATTCTAGGATATTCTAGAATATTAGATTCTAATAGTTTTAGCAGCTTTCATACCTGAAATAAAAGCAACAACATCAACAATAATAAATACAATGGAACTTACCTAACTCCCTGCACATTAACAGAGGAAAAAGAACCCTTGGAAGAAGTGAGAAGGAAGAAATCTTGAGAGTAACCAGACTGAAGGGAATGAAGGGAACCTCATCCTCATCTGGGTGACATCAGAGACTGATTATAAATCATTATAAACACCAGAGAGTGTGATTATAAATCATTATAAACACCAGAGAGTGTGATTATAAATCATTATAAACACCAGAGAGTGTGATTATAAATCATTATAAACACCAGAGAGTAATCTAGCCATGGGGGTCACAGTCCAGTGACTTCTGTGCCGGTCTCAAGCCCGGATAAATAGAGAGGGTTGCGTCAGGATGGGCATCCGGCGTAAAACATTGCCAAATTTAACCATGCGAATCATCAGTACTCTAAATTTCATACCGGATCGGCCAAGGCCCGGGTTAACAACGACCGGCATCAGCGCCGTTGATCTACAGGGCGCTGGTGGAAGTTGGGCTACTGTTGGTCGAAGAACTAGAGGAGGAAGGAGGGTGCGTAGACAGAGAGAGAAGAGGAAAGGTAAGAGTGTAGGACTGAGAATAGGAACTCTGAATGTTGGTACTATGACAGGGAAAGGTAGAGAGCTGGCTGATATGATGGAGAGAAGGAAGGTGGATATACTGTGTGTACAGGAGACCAGGGGGAAGGGTAGCAAGGCTCGTAGTATAGGAGCAGGATTCAAGCTGTTTTATTATGGTATGGATAGTAAGAGAAATGGGGTAGGTGTGGTCCTGAAGGAGGAGTTTGTGAGGAATGTTCTGGAGGTGATGAGAGTGTCAGACAGGGTGATGAGTCTGAAGTTGGAGGTTGAAGGGGTGATGTTGAATGTTGTTAGTGGTTATGCCCCACAGGTAGGTTGTGAGTTAGAGGAGAAAGAGAGATTCTGGAGTGAATTAGATGAAGTGATAGAGATGGTCCCACAGGTGAGAGAGTGGTGATAGGAGCAGATTTTAGTGGACATGTTGGTGAGGGGAACACAGGTGATGAGGAGGTGATGGGCAAGTTTGGAGTTAAGGAAAGGAACCTTGAAGGACAGATGGTAGTGGACTTTGCTAGGAGGATGGACATGGCTGTGGTTAACACTTATTTTCAGAAGAGGGAGGAGCATAGAGTGACTTACAAGAGTGGAGGTAGGAGCACACAGGTAGACTACATCTATGTAGAAGAGGCAATCTGAAAGAGATTAGTGACTGTAAAGTGGTAGTGGGAGAGAGTGTAGCCAGACAGAATAGGATGGTGGTGTGTAGGATGAATCTGATGGTCTGTAAGAAAAAGAGGTCAAAGATAGAGATGGAGAAAAAAACCAAGTGGTGGAAGCTGAAAAATGTTGTAAGGAATTTAGACAGAAGTTGAGGCAGGCTCTGGGTGGTCAGGTAGTGCTGCCAGATGACTGGGAAACTACAGCAGAAGTGATCAGGGAGGCAGGAAGAAAGGTGCTGGGTGTGTCATCTGGAAGGAGGAAAGAAGATAAGGAAACTTGGTGGTGGAATGAGGAAGTTCAGGAGAGTATTCAGAGGAAGAGGTTAGCCAAGAAGAAGTGGGACATGGACGGGACTGAAGAGAAAAGACAGGAATACAAGGACTTACAGTGCAGAGTGAAGAGGGAGGGGTCTAAGGCCAAGCAGAAGGCGTATGATGAGTTGTACACTAGGTTAGACACTAGAGAAGGACTTGTACAGGTTAGATAGGCAGAGGGATCGAGATGGGAAGGATGTGCGGCAAGTTAGAGTTATTAAGGACAGAGATGGAAAGGTGCTCACAAGTGAGGAGAGTGTACAGAGGAGATGGAAGGAGTACTTTGAAGAGCTGATGAATGAGGAAAATGAGAGGGAAAAAGAGTAGAAGGGGTAAACTCTGTGGAACAGAAAGTAGATAAGATTAGAAAGGATGAAGTCAGGAAGGCTTTGAAGAGGATAAAAAGTGGAAAGGCAGTTGGTCCTGACGACATCCTGGTGGAGGTCTGGAAGTGTCTAGGAGAGGCGGCAGTGGAATTTTTAACTAGTTTGTTAAACAGTGAGAAGATGCCTGAGGAATGGAGAAGAAGTGTATTAGTGCCGATCTTTAAGAATAAGGGTGATGTGCAGAGTTGCAGCAACTATAGGGGGATAAAGTTGATGAGCCATACAATGAAGCTCTGGGAAAGAGTAGTGAAAGCTAGGTTAAGGAAGGTAGTGGAAATTTGTGAGCAGCAGTATGGCTTCATGCCCAGAAAGAGTACAATAGATGCAATTTTTGCTCTGAGAATTTTGATGGAGAATTATATTGTACTGTATGAAATCTCTCCTGGGTAGAAGGGTAGAGATTATTATTTTGGAGGAAGGGAATTTGTGTGTAGCAGTTTGTACCGCTCTTTTGATAGATTCAGTCACTCTTTCCTGTTGTGATCCTAGGTCATTAGTACCAGTGTGAATAATGATGTTGCTTGGCTTCTTGTAGATGGTCCTGGTGATAAGCTCAAGTGCTTTTCTGGTCCTTGGACACCACAGTTTAGTGACAGGGAAGAGCTATTCTTCATCTAGGAATTTTTCATTTGAGTCTATTAATAGGACAAAGTCTACATCCGTGTATGTGTGTGTTCTTGTGGGACATTTTTCTGTTTTCACATCAGATGTATGTGGTTTGTCTGGGGTCTTGGTGGCTCTGTCTGTGGTTTTGGTGGTTCTGGCTGGGGTTTTGCTGGTTCTGTCTGGGGATTTGGTGGTTCTGTCTGGGGATTTGGTGTTTTAGTCTGGGGTTTTGGTGGTTCTGTCTGGGGTTATGGTGGTTCAGTCTTGGGTTTTGGTGGTTCTGTCTGGAGTTTTGGTGGTTCTGTCTTGGGTTTTGGTGGTTCTGTCTTGGGTTTTGGTGGTTCTGTCTGGGATCTTGGTGGTTCTGTTTGGGGTTTTGGTGGTTCAGTCTGGTATCTTGGTGGTTCAGTCTGGGGTTTTGGTGGTTCAGTCTGGTGTCTTGGTGATTCAGTTAGCTGCTCTCTCAGGGCATTTATTGTTTGATCCCTGATGTAGAGCTCTCCTCTTATGGTATTAAGGTCAATTCTCAGAGTGTCTTTGTCTTCTTATATCTTCTTAAGCTCTACTTTCAGTTCTAGCATTGCAGTGTTGAACTCAGTTTTTATAAGGCTACTGATAAGGTTGTGTAAGATTGGAGAGTACCATCTCTTTGAGCTTTATCAGCTCCACCTCTTGTAGAGAAAGGGTCTCTCTGATTTCTTCAGCTGTCTGGTTTGTTCCAGTCTGTGTGTGTGGTGAGGGCTCCTCCCCCTCCTCCTCTTCTTGCTTCTCCTCCAAGTTCAAGTCAACACTGCTGCCTCTCCCTGTCCTCTTCCCCTCCCCCTCACTGTGTCCATGTCTTCTGCCCCTCCCCCTCACTGTGTGTATCTGTCTTCTGCCCCTCCCCCTCACTGTGTGTATCTGTCTTCTGCCCCTCCCCCTCACTGTGTGTAGCTGTGGGGTTGAGCTTTCTTGTTATTGCATCAGCCATGGCTCACACTTTGTTGCTAGCTTTGTTAGCTGTGTTAGCAGTGAAAGAAGCTGAAATTTAATATTTTTAGGTTTCTGTTTTCTGCAGGAGATATAAACAGAAAGTGTCTCATTCACTTGTTTTTTATTTTCTCTGTTTTAACTGTCTTCTTACTCTGCACCTGCTCCTCTTCTGTTAGCCTGTTAGCTGATGATTAGATCTTAAATATTGCAGTTTTCTCCTTGAAGTAAAAGTAAGTGTTGTCCAAAATAGTAATCCTTTGGTTATGTCTGGTCTGTCAGTTCAGTAGAGCTTTATTGGCATGAATGTAAAATCCCACTGTTGCCAGAGCAGAGATAGATGTGTGCATGTAAACATTACAAATTTATTTAACAACAAAAACACCAATAATTTGAAAAAAGAGCAAAACAAACTGGGATAAAAAGCATAACAAGTAAACAAACAAAACTGACAAGGCAAGAGTTGAGTTTCTTTTCTTTTTTTCTGTATTGCTCAGTGTTAATTATACCTTGTAATAATAAAAATCTGTTGAAATTGTGTCATTGTGTCTCTCTACAGCTTGTGTAAGTGTGGTATCTCAGATGAAGGCTGTGCTGCTCTGACTTCAGCTCTGAGATCAAACCTCTCACACCTGAGAGACCTCAATCTGTCTGATAATAATCTAGGAGACTCAGGAGTGAAGAGTCTCTCTGCTGTACTGGAGAATCCTCACTGTAAACTGGAGAAACTGGGGTAAGATCATATTTTAAAACATTAATGATAAATCATGGTCTAATCTTCATCCAGGTCATAATAATAGATAAAGATAAAATTCTGTATAAATAAAACACAGTCACAGTTGTTCTTGTCAATACTGAATAAACCATTTACACTTTCACAGTCTGGGTTTAAAAAATACACCAATGATCTAACAACTTCTCCAAAAACTAATTAGAGTCTGATCCTGTTTTAGGTCTGATTACTGACAGTCTGATCTTCTCAAGAAATATCTGTTCATGTGAACGCTGATTAAAAACAGAGATTTTGTAGAGATGTGAAGCAGTGAAAAGTTACTGAAAACATTTCAAATTAAAGTTTATTGGTCACAAACACAACCATACAATATGCAGTGAAACTCTTTTCAACTGTCCCTGACATAAAAATAGAATAAAATATGTATATATAAAAATTAAAATAGAAAATAGAATAAAATAGTACACAGTGACTATAGTGAATAAAGTGCAGATGTGAGCAGTTAGTGCACATAATTAATAATCTGACATTGTAGCTGAGGACTGAGGAGAGGAAACTACCAGACTAACACTTATCTCTGTGTTAATGAGGAGGATGTGAATGTGGATTTAGTTGAATGACCACATCCTGTTTTCCAGATCTAATTTACTACAGATTTGATCGATCATGTTAGCGTGTTAACTGCTAAAAGAATGCTTGATGATCTCTTCTCATTTCTAAACTCTTCTAAATCTGTCTGTGATTTAGTCATCAGTGAAAGAGTTTTGAAGTAATTTATTCATTTAGGGAACTAGTTTATGGTGTCAAATTAGCGCCATAAGTATCATGCTTGTAAAAGAAAAAATACACGCAAATCACAAAATTGAAAACACAATTTATAAAAATAAAAAAAATTAAATTAAAAAAAAGAACTCAAAACACTAGGAAATAAAAACAAACTTTTATTTCCTGTGCTTACTTTACTTGGATGTTTGTTCTTTCTGCTACTTTTTGCTCATTATTTAATTTTTTGTTTATTCGCACTACAGTTTTCTGTGTTCTTCTTTCCAGATTACTAGTTTGTTCTTTCCAGGATGCTAGTTTGTTATTCCAGTAATCACAAGTAGAGTTTTATGCAGACTAGGGGGCAGGATAAAAGTCTCCATTGGTCCACTGCTTCTCAATTTACTGCCCTTCTCTAGTCAATCAGTAAAGTGACGTTACTGACGCGCGACTCTGACGGGTAGTGTTTGAACCTGCCTTGAGCAAGTGAGAAGATTAAATTAATACGCTTGAAGCTTCTTATATTTGTGTCTATTGTAGTATCATGTCAAACCTCCTGTTATTATGCTAAAGAGTATTTTAATGAACTGGACAAGTGTGTCATTAAACAATCATTAGCATCATAGCATAGTGTTATTGTTGCTCAAACAGTAGAGTAGTGCTCTATCAGCGCTAAGCTCATGAGTTTAGTTTCATCATGATGAAATGTATACATTTAAAGCATTGTAAGTCGCTTTGTGTTTACTAGATAGAATATTTCAAGGTGGTTTCTTATCTCTGTGTTATCCCAGACTCTTAATCAGAGTCCTGTATCACTACATCCACAGGCTCAGGTCAGTCAGATACAGGGTCAGGGGCAGCAGGATCAGAG
Source organism: Hemibagrus wyckioides (assembly GCF_019097595.1). Taxonomy (NCBI): domain Eukaryota; kingdom Metazoa; phylum Chordata; class Actinopteri; order Siluriformes; family Bagridae; genus Hemibagrus; species Hemibagrus wyckioides. The sequence continues at coordinate 2,068,032 of NC_080728.1, forward strand.
ACGGACACATGCACTGGTCAGGACATGGCCAAGTGCATACTGGTGGATAGATTCCCCGTGCAATGTTTTCAAGATGGCCGTTAATAAATGCTAGATCTGCAGTTTTATATAAGTAAATGAAAGTCTTCTGCATTACTCTTTATCACCCTTTTAGCTCTTTCCCTGATAGTTTCAGGAAAAAAAGAATAAACACTGCTTCCAGAAACCAGGAAAGATAAAAGCTTTAGTTTGAATGTTCAGGGCTGCCATTACAGTAGTGTTAGTGCTGATACAAGATGTACTTGTTTTATTTGTAAAATATATATATATATTTTGCTTAATGTTTTAAAAGTATTTGACTCTGCACTTCTGTTTCTGCCCATTGCAGTAATTTTATTGTTTTATAATTCTGTGTCGAAGGGCTGTTACTGCTATAGTTCTGTTCTATATTGAAAAAAGAAAGAAATAAAATGAAGTTTTGTTAAAGAAGTGACTGTTACTGTCTTAAATTAAGGCCAGAGAGAGAGAGAGAGAGAGAGAGAGAGAGAGAGAGAGAGAGCAGTTTATTCATGTTATAACTTCAAAATAACTCTTTAAATTAGAAATTATTTCTAGACTCTTTATTTATGTCTGAGTGCTGAAGATAGATCAACATCATTACAGAGTTGTATGCCACCATAAAAGCTGCAGAAGGATTTAGGGTTATTAGATGTAAGCATTGCAGAGTGATGCTTTAAATGTAATTAAAACACATTTATTCCCCAATTTACTGCACATAGTTTAAAACTAATAAGTACAGATCTAGTCTAAAGTCTCGGGAAGGGGAGTTTGGTTCAATGGCTGTCCTAAACTGTGCCTGTGACTCAGTCTCTGTAAGCACAACCCCAGCACTCTGCTTCTTGAGGAAGAAAGCGATGTCCTCCACACCTGCACAAAACAAGTGGAACATTTAAGAACCATTTTAGACATATTACACCTGATTCAGTGGCATCTAACTAATTTATACATTGATATTGATTGCATGTAGTAATGCGTAATTGCCCATCTTCTCACTTGCTGAAGACAGGTTCAAACAATAACCTATACAGCTGTGCGTCAGTGACGTCACTTTACTGATTGGCTAGTAGGTTGAGATGCAGTGGACCAATGGAGACTATTGTCCCGCCCCCTAATTTGCATAAAACTCTACTTGTGATTTTTGGAATAACAAACTAGCAACCTGGAAAAAACACAGAAAACTGAAGCACGAATAAACAGAAAATTAAATAACGAGCAAAAAGTAACAGAAAGAACAAACATCCATTTTTTTCTTTGTTTGTTTGTTTGTTTTATTTTTTAAATTCTGTGTTCAATTCTGTGATTCGCATGTATTATTTTTTTTAAGTACAATACTTATGGGGCATTTTTTAAAATAAATTTGTCTTTAAATGCATAAGCAAAAATATTTTAGCAAAGCCCTTTATAATAAGTTAAAATGTAAAATTTACTAAAGAAATCATCTTGTAGCATATAAATACATTAATGTTTGTTACAGTATATGATTTAACAAATAAATAAATACTCTTACAGTCACCAGAATTGAATGCTTTGCTGCGTTTTTGTAAAACAATCTCTTCTCAGATACTTTTATAAAATTCTTGTGTTGCCTGTGTTCCAGTTGTGATCAAACTCTAGAAACGTCCCTGTGTACAACCAGTGAAGAGTGTGTCATTGTGTCTCTACAGGTTGTGGTGTTGTGGTATCTCAGATGAAGGCTGTGCTGCTCTGACTTCAGCTCTGAGATCAAACCCCTCACACCTGAGAGAACTGAATCTGTCTGATAATAAAATCGGAGACTCAGGAAAGAAGCTGCTCTCTGCTCTTAAGGATGATGAACATTACAAACTACAGTATCTGATGTGAGTAATGACCTTTTAATAAAAGTTCAACCTTATTATCAATAGTTGTACATTTCTCTTTAGTTCCAATAAATATCAGATTACCAGGTTAGGAAATAAAACCAGTTTTAGAAAATGTCACTATATTCTATTTAAAGTTAATTTTTCTAACAATTGTCTTTAATGGTGTTTTGTGTTCAGTAAAGTGTGTTGATTTAAAATTCATGTGAAGGCAGAAAACAGGGATTCAGACAGAGTCTACAAAATGTCCCAAATGAGTGCATGAGAGTGATTGTAAATGAACATTGTGTCTTCTGTCATTCCTGTAAAATTCACCTCAGCTTCTTCTTAAAGTCTGCACTTAAATATAAATGTAGAACAAGAACTAAATGACACAGTAGTGTTCGTTATTTAAAAAAGCTCCTGTGATTGGATAAGAGCAGTGATGTGATGGGTAAATATCTGCTCATTATCCTGTTAGAACTTGTGGAAGTTCTCATTTGTTCTAGCTAAATGTTAGAACACAGATGTTAGTAAGAATGAAGAAATGTTGAATGATTAATTATAAACAGGAGATGATGATGTTTCTCTTGGAGCAGAGATGATTACATGATGTTGATCATGAAGTACCACAGTCCACTTTGTGCTGATTCATTCACATCTTTTTCTTTTAGATTCAGGCTGTAATGAATATCTGTGTGTGTGATAAAGACTCTGGTATTCCTGAATGTTGGGGAATAGAGAAGATGTTTATAAACACATCACTCATTTACTTATGACACATTTAACTCGATAAAATTCTACTGACATCAATTCTGCTTGTCCAATCAAATGAATGGACCAGAACAAACTGTTGTATAATATAGTTCTGATGGTTTGTGTGATTTCTCTGTTCATTAATTGTTTAGTATTGTAATATGTCTTAATATTTGTATACATTTATAGTATATATTTAATGACCATTTTATTAGGAATGGCTGTTTATCTGCACTGAACGCTTTGAATCTTGAATCTTTAAAATCCAGAGAAAATGTTCTTTACTAATTTAAACTGGTAGCAACTGTTTTATTTTATTTGTTTTTATGTTGAAATGTTTAAAGTTACACTGGTAAAAATTATGTTTAGAATTTACTTAAAATATACATGCACAATTTTTGCATCATGCTTTTTACATAACATCAACTAGAAATAAATGTAATATGTAAACTTAACAAGAAAAGCTTTATGTGTACACAGTGGAGTAGTGATCCCTGGAGAAGTGGGTATACGTCAGGGGGAGGGGGGTGGTGGCTTTGTGAGGGTCGGGAGGTCGTTTGGCTGACGTTAGCTGTGCTACTGTCTACATCACTATCGTTAGCTGAGCTGCTGGCTAACAGCACAGGTCATTTGTAATTCTGAAAACAAATTTTTGTTTGAGTAGTTCACTTCACTTTTCTTGTTAATTTATTATTTATTTGAAATAGCGTTAAATGTTTCTAAAATGACAGGCAGCGAATCAGGTAATGATTGACAGGGTTCTGATCCAATGGTGTTGAGCATTGTCAGATTGTCTGGGATGGGGTGGTTGCTATCATATTTGAAGGGAAGCCAGCGCCTCGGTCCTGAGCACATCACTGATTTACTGGGTGTTTTTAGGGAATATTTGATTTTATTTGTTTACAGTTTAATTGGGTTAGCTACTCATGTGATAATCTTTCATGATTTTCGCTAATGCAGGACAGAACTGAACAATGTGCATCAAGAAGTAGATAAAAGAAGTGGGTATACGCCATATACCTGCCTATACCTTCCACTACACTACTGTGTGTACATAACTATACAAGTTCACTCAACATTCTTTACTTAAAATTATCTAACATCAACTGGATTTACTGGGTAACTTCAAGTTGTCAACTTTAGATTTAAGCTATTTTACTTTTAAAAGATTTAATTAATTGAGTCAAACCAACATACAATTTTAATTTCTTTTAGATCTAGAGCTATTCAATAAATCACACACCAGAACATTCAGTATCTTAAAATAAATAAAATATACAATTGGCACAAAATAAAGAATTTTATGTTTGGACAGAAGTTGCACTACTATGATATACAAATGAATTATTTTTGAATGATTGCATTATTCTCTGCAAAATAAAATAGCCCGAAAACCAGAAATCATTAGTATAATACTACTGAAAGGTATGTGACAAAGTTGGAAAAAGGAAGTTCACAACAAGTGACTTTCCTCATTTTTTTCCAACCTTTGTAAGCCTTCATGAAGGATTAACATTTCTCCAACATTTATCTTTGGAACATGAAACAAATTTTACAATTTTGCTAAAAGTGAGTGCAAACAATTTAGACCCAGATGAGTGTGGCTAAACATTTAGACTTTAAACATATTTAACATTTAGACTTTAAACATATTTAACATTTAGACTTTAAACATATTTTGGCTGAGGGAAGAAACTGTTACACAGTCTGGTTGTGAAGGCCTGAATGCTCCGGTACCTCTTTCCAGAAGGCAGGAGGGTGAAGAGTGTGTGTGAGGGGTGTGTGGGGTCATCCATAATGCTGTTAGCTTTGTGAATGAAGCGTGTAGTGTAAATGTCCGTGATAGAGGGGAGAGAGACTCTGATGATCTTTTCAGCTGTCCTCACTATCCAAATCAAATCAAATTCAAATTCAAATTTTATTAGTCACATACATAATGGTACACAGTGTGATATGCAGTGAAATGCTTACACCACTGTTATGACCCTAGGAAAAGGAAAAAGAATAAGGACAGAACAAAAGACAGGATAAAAAATATAAAAATAAAATACAATAGGCTGAAGGGTCTTACGATCTGAAACGGTAGAGTTCCCAAACCAGGCAGTGATGCAGCTGCTTAGGAGCCTCTCGATGGTCCCTTTGTAGAACATATTCAGGATGGGGGGAGGGAGATGGGCTTTCCCGACCCTCCACAGGAAGGCTGCTGGGCTTTCTTGCTGATTGAGCTGGTGTTGATGACCAGGTGAAGTTCTCTGCCAGATGAACAGGTGAGGTGTTCAGGCCCAGCAGGCTCAGTTCCTCAATCAGGTACTGAGGGATGATTGTGTTAAATGCTGGACTGAAGTCTATAAACAGCGTTCGTATGTATGAGTCCTTACAGTCCAGGTGGGTGAGGGCCAGATGGAAGGTTGCGGTGATGGCATCATCCATGGAGTGATTAGGACGATACACAAACTGCAAGGGGTCCAGTGAAGGTGGTAGCTGTGTCTTGATGTGCCTCATGATGAGCCTCTTGAAGCATTTCATTACGATTGGTGTGAGTGCGGCAGGATGATAGTCATTGTGGCAGGAAACCGTAGACTTCTTGGGCACAGGGATGATGGTCATTGTCTTGAGGCATGTTGGGACGATGGAGATGCTCAGGGAAATGTTGAAAATGTCAGTGAAGACATCTGCTAGCTGCTCTGCACACTCCCTCAGCACTGCCAGGAATGTTGTCTGGTCCGGCAGACATCTGTGGGTTAACTCTGCATAGAGTTCTCTTCACATCAGCTGTGGTGAGACAGAGCACCTGGTCGTTAGGAGGAGGGATTGTCTTCCTCACTGTTACATTGTTCTGTGCCTTGAACCAAGCGTAGAAGTCATTCAGCACATCTGGGAGTGAGGTGTCACTCTCACAGGGAGGTGGTGATGTCCTGTAGTTCATGATCACCTGGATGCCCTGCCACATGTGCCGGGAGTCTCCACTGTGCTGGAAGTGGCAGTGGATTCTTTGGGCATGTACGTGCTTCGCCTCTCTGATGGCTCAGGACAGTTTGGATCCTGCTGTTTTTAAGGCCGCCTTGTCCCCTGCTCTAAAGGCAGAATCTCTCGACTTCAGGAGAACACGCACTTTTGCAATCATCCACGACTTCTAGTTGGAGCATGTGGTGATGGCCTTGGAGACAGTCACGTCATCGATGCACTTGCCGATGTAGCTGGTCACTGATGTCATGTACTCCTCCAAGATGATAGAGTCGCCATTGGTTGCAGCCTCCCTGAACATATTCCAGTCACTTGCTGTGAGCCCAGCTAGCTGAATGGCACCGTCCAGAACTGTTGCTGAGCCACATCTCAAAGAAGGTACAAACCATTGTCACTGGGGCAGTACCTTTTAATGGGACAGAATTGTACCTTAATATAAAGAAACATATTTGTACCATTCCAATTTGTACCATGTGCAACCAAAATATACCTTTTGTTTTTTTTAAAACCTGTTTTTTAACCTGCTTTTTTAAACCTCATCAAAGGTACAAATCTTATCCTTCAGGGTGCCACCACAGTGACACAGCACTTTGTGCCTTAACTGTTAACTGTGTTCCTTCCAGAACTATTAAAGTTCTTTTTCCTATTGAACAACAAGCACATTCAACTGAACCCAAAGGGCATCAATTTAATATCAGTAACTTTAATTATCAAATCCATTTATCCCAGTTTACAGTAAAATGTTTGTGTAAATTCATATTTTCACTCTATAATCAAGATTTCAAAAATATTCTACCAAAATATAACTTCTTTAAAACATGGTACACAATACTTTTTTCCCACACAATACCCTTATTTGAAAAAGTAATGTTCACACCCAAGTCTGCAACAGATGGAAAAGTCATGCTCATGAGCATGAATCAATCCTATATGTTTGATTAGTTTTACAACAATTAGATGTGAACACTTTGGACATGCTCCTAGAGATTGTATGTTATTTGCAAATGTGATGAAGAGGGACCTGTCTAATACTTATGTACCCTTGATGTGAGAACAATTTTGTACATTGATTTCAATTTTACCTTAAAAAGGTACAAAATAGTATCATCAGGTCTTTCCTGTACCATTTAAGGTACAATTATTGAAAATGAGAGTGTAACAAAACAATGAATTTTCAGAATAATGTCAAAACTTTATTGGTTATTTTTTGTCTTTATCTTGAGATGGGTAAGTCATTATTTCCTCCATGTTTTCATAGTGTCTTATCCCAGTTAGTGCCCTATAGCATATTCTACAGATGGACATTATGCAGTGTTTGGTCACCACTGTTCCTTTCAGACCCAGAGAGTCTACTCAACCCTCATTACAATTATCAGATGACAAAATTTTTGATTGTGCACTGTAAGATTGTCAAGTATAAATAAATACTGGTTAAGCACAGCATGATTTAGCACATGTATGTGACAAATATTTGTCAGGTGATGTGTGTGATATTGATAATATTCTTATACACAGTAGTGAGTAGTTCCAACACTTTACATTCCTTAATCTAACAGACCTGGATCATCTCATCAGTTGACTAGTAAATGGCTTATGACCTGGAATGGGAGTTTCTGCTGGAGCCTTCTAGGAAGCGGGTAAGCAAACACTAACAACATTGTGCATGAGCGCCCTCTACTGCCTGATCGTGGTAATGTAGCATTTTCTCAGGCTTGTGGAACTACGTACTTGATAGTAGTTCAGGTGAATGAAATTAAACTCAGTTTTAAGTTTTTAATTGTGCACACACGAATTCGTTGGAGGACTGTATGTGTGTACATCGAAATAATAAGAAGTAGTTTCAGCTGTGAAAGTTTGGATTTTTAACATATCTGTCATTAATGCATGTTACCTTAAATCACATGTTTACCTCAAATGAGTTCCTTTATCAAAAACTCCCTAATGGTCATTTAAACAAACCTAAAAATAACCACTAGCGAAAGTTCTGTATAGATTCTATTAGGTTATTTAAAAGTAAAAAAAATAACAACAACAACAACATCTGGGAAGGTTAGTTTTCAATTTTTATAATGAATAAAATAACCATTAATAACTAAAAATAACCATTAGAGAACGTCCCTAGAACGTTGTTATTTGGTCCCAAAAATATATATAAATAAATAAAAAATAACTAAATGGGAACCATATGCTAACGTTAGGGGAACGTTCTGTGTTTGCTGGGAATTTGATGCAATTTATAATTTCCCCTAAGAACAGAAAACAGATTCTACACATTTTAAAATATAACTGATTACAGATCAGGTCTTTGATTACAGAGTGGTCATATAATGTCCCCTAAAGGCAAGACAAATCTTAATTAATCTAAATTATCTTTATTAATTTTATTTATTAATAAAATAACAATACACATAAGGTAATGTAAATTATTTATCTTTCATATTTTTTCACAAAGTAAAAAAGACAAATATGACTTTCTTTTTCTAACAGCATCCATGTTAGGAGCAGATTTTCTGATTTTTTTTCCCCCTGAAACCTGGAAAATCAGTAAACCTCCAGTACAGGTTATATGGTATTGGGTATCAAATAAAGTGCAAAAACAATACACTTACAAACATTTTACAGAAAGTATTTGCAGTGAAACACTTATTTTACAGGTACTGTAATTCCTGATTATTACAAACACCCTTAAAAAGTCTAAATAGATTAAAACCATCTCAAACTTTACATATTCAAACAATAAATCTAAACACACTGCATGTTAATGATAAAAAACTGCAGAAATACAACATAAGTACAGTATTTATATAGTGCATTATATATTGTGAAATATCCTCAAGTGAAGAAAAACAAAATAAACTGATATATTGTAATAAGGTACACACCACTATTGATTCTAAAACACTTTTGTAAATTTACAATAACAATCATTTACAAACAGTTCTCATACAGTATATGGAGAAAAGTATTGGGACACACCTCTTAATTATTGAATTCAGGTGTCTAAAATCAAGCACCTAGCCATGCAGTCTGCATTTAGAAACAATGAAAAAAGAGTCGTTCTGAAGAGCTCAGTTAAGTGAAGTGTGATACTGTGAAGGGATGCCACCTTTGCAATGTCAGTTTGTGAAATTTCATCCCCACTAGATATTTCAGTAACAGAGTCACATGTAAAAGTCACCAACATCCTGATGATTCAATAGCTGAAGAGTTCCAATGCCTGCCCAGCAAAATGGAAGCTGTTATAAGTATAAAAGTGTCAAGCTCCTTATTAATCTCTATGTATTTAGAATGCAGTGTCATTAAAATCCATGTCAGTGTAATGATCCGGTGTCCCAATACTTTTGTCCATATGGTGTCTAAAGGAAATAGCACGGTGTGTTGATTAATATCACCGTTTTAATTTGCTTCAATAGTGTGTGAACGCACTTTTTTCCACCGTTACATTTGCGAATCAGTTTCCTACCAAAAGAGTTGATTCAAAGAGTCGACTCAGTCCGGAATGACACATCACTCGTAATGAATCATTCTTCCCAAAGTGAAAGAGTTTCTCTCTCCGCCTCCACTCCATTTTGGGAAGCGTTTGGAAAAGTTAAAAGTCTTTATCTCCGGGCATAAACGGTGATATTAATGTCACAGAACAAGGACTGTTGACTAAAGGTGAATTATTTGTTTATTTTTATGTTAGAAGAATGTGGATATATTGTATATTAAACTCGTGTGACGGAAACTGCAGAAAATCAGCAGGACACTGAGCACAGGCGCGTTCAGCTTCTTTCACCTGTTTCACCTGTTTCACCTTTCACCTGAGAGAGCTTTTCTCTCTTCAGTCTCCCCTTCAGCAGGTGAAATCAGTCCGAAATCAGTCCGGTCTGGATAACAGATCTTGCTTCCCAGACAGGGGCGTGTCTAGAGCATTGTCAGTGGGGGGTGGGGCATGCTGGGGCACCAGGTGTAGAAATCAGGTGATACACAGGAAGTTGATCATTTATGTACAGATCAGCGTGAGGAGGAAAACACATCAACATGTCTAATAAACTCTAGGAGATCTCTATCACCTTTAATGACTGTAATGATAGTGAGCATTTTCCACATATACTGCGCGTTAGCATTGATACGTAGCATTTAAATGTGGAGTACAGAATAGATAGATAGATAGATAGATAGATAGATAGATAGATAGATAGATACTTACTTTATTGATCCCGAAGGAAATTCCAGATAGTGACACCTGATTCACACATTGTCCTTTTACCATGTTTCAACTAGAATGTTGCATTTCCAGAAGAAAATGCGAGTGTGATTGCAAATATGTTGCTTAAACTATTGCAAGACATGCTCAAATAATTAAAAAAAAAACCTCCTCCCTCACTCTAGCTGACGTCACACACACACACACAGTAGCGGTCTGAAGTCCGTGAAAAATACATTTAAAAATCCATCTAAAAAAAACTATAACACTTATCAGCATGAAAAATAATAGCACACCTAAGCAGCATTTTAGATTTGGAACCATGTTTCTACCTATTACTGTTTAAGCAATAGGTTGCTTAAACTATTGCAAGAAATTCTGAAATATTATATAAATACAACTCTCAAACCGGGATCTCCAGCATGTGAGGCGAATGCGCTAAGAATGTACCACAAGCAATGTAAGTCGTTACTGGCAAGTTAACTTATTAAGATGAGGTTAACATCACATTACATCACATGAAGAGTGATCAGTCTATGGAGGTTCTTCTGGTGTTTAAAGATGGAGACTCCTCACTTCTACACAGGTAAAGTCTCCTCACTGTTAATGTCACTGATAAAGTCACACTTAAAGGCAAATTTAACTAGATAAACAGGATCCAGGCTGTAGTATTATACCGGCTATAGTTAGGGATTTTATACCTGTGAACTTTTCTGACAAGATTTCTTAAATACTCTGTATTTGTATTTGTTTAGAACACCTGACCTGATGTATCCAGTCACATCCCTAACAGCCATATGCCTAGAATAACTAGAATTAAAATAGAAACAGAGTTTTTAGTCCCCTTTTGTAATGTTCCGTAGACATGTGACATTTAACACTGTGTATAATTAATGCTGAATGAAGCTGATGAAACTGATCAACTCCAGTTTTTGTTCACAGTGTTCTACAGAAAGCAGGAGACAGAAGAGAAACGATCATCACAGATACAGGGTAAGATCAAAACCAACATGACTGACACTGACACACTAATATTATAAACCTATCTACTGTTAAATACAGAGTGATTAGATTATTGAAATCATACAGTAGATGAAGATAAACACAGTGAGAAGATCATAAAGAACTATCTGTGGTAACCAGTCAGAAAAAAGTGATCTTAAAGTCTAATAATTGAAGCCCATGTCTCACCACATCTTCCTGCTTCACCATATCACAGGAACCACCCAGAATCTGCTGCTGTAAATGAAGTCCAGAAAAAGTTCAGATTAAATCTGATGAAGAAGTTTCAGTGTTTGAATGGAGTGATAATAAACCTGGGAACCCAACCCCTCCTGAATGAGATCTACACAGAGCTCTACATCACAGAGGGAGACAGTGGAGAAGTCAATAATGAACATGAGGTGAGACAGATGGAGGCAGCGTCCAGGAGAACAACAACAGAGGAAACACCAATCAAATGTAATGACATCTTTAAGCCTTTATCTGAACAAAACGAACCCATCAGATCTGTGCTGACAAAGGGAGTCGCTGGCATCGGAAAAACAGTCTCTGTGCAGAAGTTCATTCTGGACTGGGCTGAAGGGAAAGCAAATCAGGACGTCCACCTCATATTTCCACTTCCTTTCAGAGAACTGAATTTGATGAAGGACCAGAAACTGAGTCTGATGGAGCTTCTTCATGTCTGTTTTAAGGAAACAGTTTGGAAAAGGTTCTGTTCATTTTTGACAGATTGGACAAGTGTCGTTTTCCTCTAGATTTCCAGAACACAGTGAAAGTGTGTGATGTAACTGAATCAGCGTCAGTGCAGGAGCTGCTGATAAACCTGATCAAAGGGAATCTGCTTCCCTCTGCTCTCATCTGGATCACCTCCCGACCTGCAGCAGCTGATCAAATCCCCTCTGAGTGTGTGCATCGAGTCACAGAGGTACGAGGGTTCAGTGACCCACAGAAGGAGGAGTACTTCAGGAAGAGAATCAGTGACCAGAGCCTGGCCAATAACATCATCACACACCTGAAGTCATTAAGAAGTCTCTACATCATGTGCCACATCCCAGTCTTCTGCTGGATTTCAGCCACTGTTCTAGAGAGAATGTTGGGTGAAGCAGAGAGTGGAGAGATCCCCAAGACTCTGACTCAAATGTACACACACTTCCTCATCATTCAGACAAACATCATAAGAGAAAAATACTCAAAGAAGCAGGAGAGTGATGAAGAAATGCTTCTTAAACTGGGACAACTGGCTTTTCAGCAGCTGAAGAAAGGGAACCTGATCTTCTATGAAGAAGACCTGAGAGTGTGGCATTGATGTGAGAGAAGCAGCAGTGTACTCAGGTGTGTGTACACAGATCTTCAGAGAGGAGTTTGGGCTTCACCAGAGTAAAGTGTACTGCTTTGTTCATCTGAGCGTTCAGGAGCATCTCACAGCTCTGTATGTGCACCTGACCTTCATGAAGGAGAAGAGAAATGTTCTTGATCAGGATAAAGACTTTAAATGCCAGATCTACACAATCTCAGATGTACACAAGAGTGTTGTAGATAAGACTTTAGAAACTCAGACTGGACATCTGGATCTTTTCCTTTGCTTTCTTCTGGGTCTCTCACTGGAGTCCAATCAGAAACTCTTACATGCTTTAGTAACACAGACAGGAAGTAGCTCCCAGAGCATAAAGGAAACAGTTCAGTACATTAAGAAGAAGATCAGTGAAGATCTTCCTACAGAGAAATCCATCAATCTGTTCCACTGTCTGAATGAACTGGGTGATAATTCTCTAGTGGAGGAAATCCAACACTACCTGAAATCTGGAAAACAAAGTGACCTCTCTTCTTCACAGTGGTCTGCTCTGGTGTTTGTGTTACTGACCTCAGCACAGGAGCTGGAAGAATTTGACTTGAGTAAATATTTCAGTACAGATAAGATAACAGAAACTGTTGTTCTGAAGATGATGCCTGTGATTGCAGCATCCAGAAAAGCAATGTAAGTAAATCTGAATATAACTGTTACAGTGTTAGATAGAAACTGAAAACACTGAATAATATGGAGTTTGGAAATGTTTTTACCTGAAGGTAATACAGAGTGGAGTTAGTGTAAATAGATAAATTAGGGAATAAAAAAAATACTTGAATGAATATCAGCTATTATAAGGTCAGCTATTAAACATGTGGACATTCCACCTGACATATAAAACCATGTTAATTGCAGTAATGCAAATTGTAATCCCAAAACAGTTTTTATTTTTTATTAGTTTTTAGTTGTGAGGTACTGTAGAAATGACCTTTAATAGAAAGCTGACTTTCAACTTCCGGAAGGCTGTGACTGCATCCATTGTCCAACTGAGGTTTTTGGGATTCTTACATAGAAGGGAGGTGAGTGGAGCGCTGAGTTCACTGTAATCTGAGATGAATCGACGGTAGAAATTTGCAATCCCCAGGAAGCGTTGAAGATTCTTGTTGGTATGAGGCTGTGACCAGGTCTTCACAGCTTCCACTTTGGTGCGGTCCATCTGGATACCCTCCGGTGAGATGATGTAGCCCAGGAACTGGATAGTGGGTTGGTGGAACTCACATTTCTCAAGCTTTAGATACAGGTGATATTGATGGAGCCAGTTGAGTACCTGTCGTACATGAGCTATGTGGTCGGAAAGGTTGGGGGAGTAAATGAAGAGGTTATCTAAGTAGACTATAACAAACCTGTCTAGCATGTCCTCGAAAATTTCATTCATGAAATTCTGAAATACATGAAGTGACTGAGGCTTGAAGCACCTCACGAAGGGATGTGACAAGTTTGGTGAACGGGTCTGGTGTGGTGGGATCTCTGGCTTCCATCTTGTTAATGATGGGCTGGTATTCTGTCACAGTGTACCAAGGACGATGACCTGGAAGAAGCAGGTAAGATACAGTGCTCTTTAATGGATGGCAAAAGCAACAGTAAGATGGTGAATATAAGATATGGCAACCTAAATAAAGAATGAGAATTAGATCAAAACAGTCTTCTCTTGAATTCCAGAGGTAAGTACACAGTCCAAAGTGAGATAAGCATGGTTGGAGTAGCAAAGGTAGATCCAATGTAATCCACGGGCAGGAAGATAAGTCACAGAGTGTGTAACCATAATACCAGCCGATGAGTGTGCTATTATAGTGCTCTGGTGATTGGGTGTAGGTGCCAGTGCCCAATACTCTGGTGATTGGGGGCGTGGTTGAGTGGTTGGTACTGTGGCTGTGGTCGGTGCATCTGTGACACATTCTAAACACAGAGAATGGGATTATAAATCATTCTAAACACAGAGAGTAAGATTATAAATCACTGTAAACACCAGAGAGTGGGATTATAAATCATTATAAACACCAGGAAGGCTGTTCCATAACTCTGGGGGTTTTTGTAGTAAAAAGTCCTGCCCCCTGATGTAGTCTTTAGTATTTGAGATAACAACAAATATTCTACACCTTTTGATAGGCGCGGCGGATCATAAAAAAAAAAAATTGCCCAGGTACTGTAGTGCGAGACTATTTTGTGCTTTATAGGTTAGGAATTGTATTTTATAATCAAAGTGAAATTTGACTGGGAGCCAATGCAGTGTGGATAAGATCGGAGTGATGTGTTTGTCTTTTGGTTCTAGTTAGGACTCTAGCTGTTGTTTTCTGTACAGTAAGGCATTACAATAATCCAACCTAGAGGTTACAAAAGCATGAACTAGTGTTTCTGCATCATGAAGTGACATCATATTTCTTATCTAAGTAATATTTCTGAGATGAAAGAAGGCTATCCTACTGATATTATCTACATGAGCTTCAAACGAAAGACCAGAGTCATTTTTCACACCAAGATCTTTTACTGTGGGACACGATGAAACAGAAAGACCATCCAGAGTTAGTCTTTTATTAGAAAGCTTGCTTCTAGCTGCATGTGGTCCTAGTACAAGCATTTCTGTCTGTCAGAGTTAAGCAGGAGGAAGTTATTTAGCATTCACTGTCTAATGTCCTTTACACGTTCTTCAGACTTATTAAACTGGTGTCTGTCATCTGAATGGTGTCTCTCATCTGAAGCTCTGTCTCTCATCTCTCAGCTGAAACATATAGCTGTGTGTCATCAGCATAACAATGGAAGCTAATACCATGTTTATGAATAATTGCACCAAGGGGTAATGTTCTGTTAAAGGAAAAGGTTTTCTAGATTTTCTAGAAATGTGTTGTTTTTAAATGCAATTCATTTTGTCAGTTTGTTCCTTTAATAAATAAATTAGAACTGTAAACAGGAAGTAAAAAAAAGGGTGGCCAGTGGTTGCCAACACTGGGGTGTGACTAAGATGGAAGGCAATGATGCTACTTCTGGTAGCAATGCGGAAATAGAAGAAGGGTTGATTTGTGGGGTTTTTGAAGGAGTTAGAATTGTAACTGAACAGTAGTGGAAAATACGAAAATGAAGAAAGCTGGAAGTTTGGAAGCTGGAATCGGATAGTGACAAGAACAAGTAAGGGAAATAAGGACAAGCATATGGTAATGATGAAATGTCTGAGTAAATTAATGAATACATTAAACCCAATCAAAGTAACAAAGGCATTAAAGGAAGCAGTAGGTAAGCACTAAGAAAGCACTATGGTTGTATGTGACAGACATTACTGATCTTCTGTACTGACAATAAACAGCAAATAAGATCAGCTGGTCTAAAGTCTTTAATGGGTAAAAAAGTAGTATGTTTGATAATGGAAGATAGGAAATGGGTGAGAGGAGTCATTACAGGAGTGCCTTTAGTAACAGTTGAGTATATAAAACGAAATGTGTGGGGCATCAGTACTGAATGTTAAAATATGAAATATGCTGTTTGATAAATAAATAGAGCTCTAATAAGATCTACAATAGATTCTGGCAGCATTGTTGTTGTTTTTTTCAACATTGCAGATTAAAAAGATTGAAAGAATACAATCACAGGCTGTGGGGCTTTTAGAACATTACCAGTAGCAGTGTTACAGGTGGAGATAGGAGAAATGCCTTTGGTAATTAGGTGGCAACAACTGAAAATGGTTTACTGGGTATCAGTGACATAAGGACATATTGTCACCCTGTAAAAATGTTATTAAGATCTGCTGGGAATATGAATATTCACATGTAGCCAGTTTCAGATGGGATGGGAATAATGAGGCACAAAGAATTTTTGATTATGAAATTAGTCCAACAGTGGCAATATCAGCTGTATCCTTACTTATATCCTTATTTATTCCCAATGCCATTGGCTGACTGGAAGAAATAAATAACCATCAAAGAAAGAGCACACAATTTTGTTGGTGAGACACTATTTAGATCAAGAGTATCATTATTGCACTCAAATATACATTGATCAGGCCTAACATTATGACCACCAGCCTAATATTGTGTTTGTCCTCCTTTTGCTGCCCTGGCCCTGTTCTGGTAGCAACAATGCATGCACTCTGTATTCTGACACCTTTCTATCAGAACCAGCTGTAGCGAATCTAGCTCAAAATTTAAATATTTAAGTGTAATTATAACTGGTTATAATTAATTATAAATATTCAAATGGGGTTTTAGAACTAACTGTTAGAGAATCAATAACAATTATTTGATTTGTTCGTCCACCGAACAGACGGTATAATTATGTATTAATTCCAGGGAAAGTTATCTTCCTGGCCAAGAAAGATTAACTACTTTATAAAGTACTAGCTGTAATTTAGCACGTAGCAAGAGCAATGTTCAGGGACCCCGAAATTGTGAGCAAAGCACAGAGACAATCACTTGTGAATAAAATGCATTTAATAAAACAGAAACACACAACACATACTAACTACGACACACGTACATAAAAGACAGGATAAGGATTATAGAGAGGGGATAAGTAGGCAAAGAGAGATTGAGATTAAGGAAGAGAATACGGAGGAAATCAGAACGAGAGAGAGAGAGAGAGAGAGAGAGAGATAAGGAACTAGAGAAGAGATCAAATATGGCAAGTTTCAAATCGAGTTTTGATTACAACTGTGTGAGAATCGTCAAGGTAATTAGGATTCACCTTAATAAAGGGGCTTCAGCTTAAAATTGCGGATCTAAAATAATTAGTAACTTTTACTTGCATTGGTCCGTTGATAAGAGTCCTGATGTAGTGGATCAAGGAGGTTCAGAGATTTGAAGTCCTCTGAGTAAGCAAGAGATTCTGCTGGAATGAAAAAGGTTTCGGTGGTGCAAACGAAGTTCTTCGATTGAAGCTGCCGGCAAAGTCTCAGAAGAAAGTGAAAGTCTTGTCCTGAAGAAAGATCGGAGTCGAGTCGGGCGACAATAGAAGAGGTCGTGCCGGGAAGAAAAGGCGCACGGGGCCCCCCCGACCGCAGAGCGGAGAGGGGGTTGGCCCCCGTGGGGCCAAGCCGAGCTGAGCCAGACAAAAAGCCAAAGCTGGACAAAAAAGCCGGGATAGATGGGTGCTTAGGGTTTTTATTGATCCCTTGGTCGTGCCCAGTTTTTCAGAGTGACCAATCCAACACCTGAAACTTTTGGAGGGAAAAGTTTCTTTGTCTCCGCTCGGTCACTCATTTGCATACTTTATGGTGAAGTCAGGAATGGATAAAGTTTCAATTAAAGTATCGTAGGCTCATATTATGTACTTGGATGACCACATGGCATACACTATTGCTTATAAAAGTAAAAGAGGATCATTTTGATAGTAGACACGAAAGAAAGACAAGTTGATGGGAAGTTCCAGGGGTGTGAGGCTGGGCTATCAGTACTGATGGTCTGCAGAACTCCAACATTCATGGAGGCAGGATTCCTCCTTTGTCTCCAGTCTCGTTGGGGGGGGTCATTGGTTATCCAGAGCCATCAAACATCCCGGAACCTGGCTCCCATGAGTTACAGCATGTCGGTTGAGTCAAAATGAAATGACTATAAGTGAAATAGGTCAGTTGTGAGCTGCGTAATGGTTAATTGAGTTTTTGAGAAGGATGCAATGGACCCCATGAGCATGACCCCCATGAGCATGACCCCCTGGAGCCTATCCCAGCCCACATAGGGCAAAAGGCAGGGGTACACCCTGGACAGGTTGCCAGTCCATCGCAGGGCCACACATAGACAAACAACCACACACAGGCAATTTAGAATTACCAATCAACCTAATGTACATGTCTTTGGACTGTGGGAGGAAACCAGAATAGCCCCACACAGGCACGGGGAGAACATGCAAACTCCACACAGGAAGGCCCCAGTTCGACACTAGGATTCGAACCCAGGACCTTCTTGCTGTGAGACAACAGTGCTAACCACTAAGCCACCGTGCTGCCACTTTTTTCGATATTATTTATATTATATTTATTTTCCTTCTACATCAACATGTCACACTCCACTCCAGTAGGTGGTGGAAATGTGATGTAAGCTGGTTTTCCAACCTCCATTAAATCCAGATGAAGAAGGGGTTTGGTTTTGCTGAGTGATCGCTAGTTTGCTAATTTTCATTGCATACATCATACGCCTTTGGATGTATGATGTAGTTGAAGTAGTTGAGTGTCATTATCCTCTTCTACGATGTTGAATCATTGTTTGAATGTCAGTGTTCAAACAAAATTTAATGTGAGAGCTACTGCTGAGTTGCTACTGTTTAAGTTGCTAGCCGAGTGCTAATATGTCACTAGCATATTCACAGTTTATGTGGGGACGTGAACATGTGACTGAGTGAATCAGAGATCTCATACCATACAGTTTTAAGTTAAATACACAGTGAATACAATATGTGACGATTTAAACATTTCGATTTAATTCATAAAACTACTCAATGTTGAGATTTTGGAATGTGAGCTCATGCATGTACTTTGCAATGAAAATAAAGTTCTATCTATCTATCTATCTATCTATCTATCTATCTATCTATCTATCTATCTATCTATCTATCTATGCAGCATATATACTATGCTGCATATATAGATAGATATACTATGTGTACATGCTATTTCTTGGGAAACTGGTTTAATTTTATTCACTATTATGTTTTTCTCACCACTGTGAAGTGTACAAGAAGTATAAAATAATGTGTATTATATATTTATAAGAATATATATTTATATATATTATAAGAATACAGGACAAATCACATCCCCTATTAACTCAATAAGAGACACAGTGTTTTATTTTTAATATGAGACAATCCCATATTATACAGGACGGAGAGCAAAATACTAGCTAGTTAGCTGTAGTTAACTACTAACTTTACCCATTTTAATGACATCAACATGTGGAAGCAAGCAAACAAATTGATTAAAACTAATAAATGTAAGTTATTTTACTGGTGTTTTCTGTTTTTTTTCTTTCTTTCTTTTTTGTGTTTTTACACACCAGATATATCACCAAATGATAGTAAACTTATTATGTCTCCTGGTCCAGGGGCCCTAAGTGAACACTTATACCACTTACAGGAAGAAAAGGCCCTGAGGATGTTTACAACAGATGTATCGATGGTTCAGTTTTAGATGTTGTCTGCAGTGTCCCTTTAATCATACTGACTAACTGGTGTTTGTACTTTCAACATTTATGAGAATGAGAAGATTCAGTGAAAGCTTTGAGAATGTGTTTGATCATTTGCACTAGTGTGAGTTCATTATGTTTTATTTTATTTCCTTCAGTATCAGCTGTGATTCACTTGGAGTAAAAAGTTGTTCAGCTCTGGACTCAGGGCTCAGATCAGAAACCTCCAGTCTGAGAGAACTGCATCTGACTGTGAAAAGACTGGATCTGACTGAGAATAATCTAGGAGACTCAGGAGTAAAGAGTCTCTCTGCTGTACTGGAGAATCCTCACTGTAAAGTGGAGACACTGGGGTAAGATCATTTCTCTGAGAGTCACAATAACTCACTAAAAGCAGCAGTTATTTACAGTGTTGTTTTTAACCTGAGATTTTCAGTAACAGTACAACATGCAGAACAAATAGATTAGTCATTAAATGATAACGATTTCTCTCCAGAATCACTTATGCATTAAAGAAATAAATAAAGGAGAGAAAAGTTTCTGCAAAACCTGACTCGTTAGCTACAAAAGTATTGCTGGATTAAAAGCTCATTGATCACAGCCATGAAAGTTCTTCTGAGCAACTGTTGACTTCTGAGATTCTGTTCAAACCTGTGCCCACCCTGTTTTACCCAGGCCCACCCACTGTTCACAATCTGACATTAATGTTTTGCTCAGTGTTAAATATACCTTATGTAATAAATATCTGTTGATGAAGAGTGTCATTGTGTCTCTCTACAGGTTGTGTGGTTGTGGTGTCTCAGATGAAGACTGCTACTCTGATTTCTGAGGTCAAACCCCTCACACCTGAGAGAACTGGATCTTTCCTGTGATCATCTAGAAGACTCAGGAGTGAAGAGTCTCTCTGCTGTACTGGAGAATCCTCACTGTAAATTGGAGACATTGGAGTAAGATCATATTTTAAAACATTAGTGATAAATAACGGTCTAATCTTCGTCCAGGTCATAATAATAGATAAAGACATTCTGTATAAATAATACAGAGGAACAGTTGTTCTTGTTAATACTGAATAAACCATTTACAATTTCAGTCTGTGTTTAAAAAATACACCAAGACCATAAAAGGGATTCTACGTCACACTACTACAGCTTCTTTTGTCTTCAGGAAGCACTCTATGTATGTTTGTGTCGATTGTTTGTCCTGTCTTTCTAGACTAGGGAAAAAGAATATATATATATATATATATATATATATATATATATATACATATATATATATATATATATATATATATATATATATACATATATATATATATATATATATATATATATATATATATATACATATATATATATATATATATATATATATATATATATATATATATATATAAAAGATCAGGAAAGATGGCATGTTCAGAAAGTGTTTGCTCTGTGTCCCGCTACATTTTGTGGGACTACTCGCACTCATTCTGCTTTGTTTGTTTGATAGTGGAGCGTGCACACGCGGGAGTCAGCTGTGTGCCCTGCGAAACTTTTCCTTTCCGTAAACTCTGCTCTCGCTTTGCTGTTTTCTCTAGCCAAGCACCTGCACCTCGTGACTCTGGTCCCGCATTTGTCGAAGCAGCGCACTGACTTAGATCATGGGTCTCACAGGTCGAGTTAGTGGAAGCGGAACTAGAGACAGGTGATTCCCTTTTTCTTTCCCTCTCTCCTGACTCAGATTTCCCTGCTTGGGACGCCAGTGCTCAGGATGAGGGTTGAGGATATGCGAGAGATGCCTGGAACTGTCCAGGCATCTCTCGCATATCCTCAACCCTCATCCTGAGCACTGGCGTCCCACTAGGCTGTGTGTTGAACCCAAGGCTCTACTATCTGTTCACCTATGACTGTGTTCCACTGCATAATTCCAACATCTTGATCAAATATGCAGATGAATCCACAGTTGTTGGCCAAATCAACAATAACAGTGAATGCCTAACTTGCTGTTCTCTAACAAGGTGCTTAACGGCAAAATTCACAATTGGTGTTTGATCCATGAATCGACCAATAAATTTTCTGGTTCAATTAGAATTGGTATTTAAACAGTCCTCTTCATCATGCTGTTCACATTTTGACATCATGATACCAAGACCACACCTAACAATTGATCAACAGTACCTCACCATTGCGAGGCTTCTAACAGGATGTTCTCAGAGGGAAGTGGCCACTGAGCTTAGAGTGTCACAGAGTGTCATCAGCAGGTTGCAACAGAGATACAGAGAGACTGGAAGAGTCACGGAAAGGCATAGAAGTGGACGTCCTTTGGCCACGCCCCACGTTGATGACTTCATTGTGAATAGTGCCCTGCGGAACCGGATAATGAATACCACTCAACACCAGGCACACTTAAGGAAGGTGAGACGCACCCAAGTGTCACGTCAGACCATTCGAAACCATTTACATCAGTATGCTCTGCGTGCTAGATGACCTGCAAGGGTACCTGACCACACCACTAAGCACAGGTATCATGGCCACACATGGGCCAGGGAGCATTTATGCTGGACGAGAGACCAGTGGGCCTCAGTGCTGTTCTATGATGAAAGTCGATTCATGTTGAGCAGAAATGATGGCTGCCAACAATGTTGGAGATGTCAAGGAGAGCGCTATGCTTCAGCCACTGTTGTGGTGGTGTTACAGTCTGGGCAGGTGTGTCTACTCAATACAGAACTGCCCTACATCTTGTGAATGATACAGTGACAAGCCAATACTACCTGAATAACATCATTAATCCAGTCATTGTGTCCCTGCATGAACAACACAGGCCTAATTTCATCTTCATGGACGACAATGCTCCAGCTCATCGAGGTCGCATCATTAGGGAATGGCTGCTGGAGGCTGGGGTACCTCAAATGGAGTGGCCTGCACTTTCTCCAGACCTGAATCCCATAGAAAACCTATGGGATCAGCTGAGTCACCGTGTAGAGGCTCATAACCCTGCACCCCAGAACCTCAATTACCTGAGGGCCACCCTTCAAGAAGAGTGGAATGCCATACCTCAGCAGACAATAAGTCGACTCGTGAACAGCATGAGATGTCATTGTCAAGCTGTAATTGATGGTCAAGGGCACATGAGAAATTATTGAGACACTGACATTTTTTGTTGTGGTATACCCACCACTGTTGTTGGCTTTTGTTTCAATAAATAGTTTGAGATGAGGAAATCACCATTGCATGCTTCTACTTAAATGCCCTACTTTCATGATGTAATATATTTTTACATTTTCCATAAATTTCACCAAAAAGCCAAATATCCTTTTTGTGAGTAGTGTATATATATATACACTATATTGCCAAAAGTATTCGCTCACCTGCCTTGACTCGCATATGAACTTAAGTGACATCCCATTCCTAATCCATAGGGTTCAATATGACGTCAGTCCACCCTTTGCAGCTATAACAGCTTCAACTCTTCTGGGAAGGCTGTCCACAAGGTTTAGGAGTGTGTTTATGGGAATTTTTGACCATTCTTCCAGAAGCGCACTTGTGAGGTCACACACTGATGTTGGACGAGAAGGCCTGGCTCTCAGTCTCCACTATAATTCATCCCAAAGGTGTTCTATCGGGTTGAGGTCAGGACTCTGTGCAGGCCAGTCAAGTTCATCCACACCAGACTCCCACAAAGTTGGGAGCATGGAATTGTCCAAAATGTATTGGTATGCTGAAGCATTCAGAGTTCCTTTCACTGGAACTAAGGGGCCAAGCCCAGCTCCTGAAAAACAACCCCACACCATAATCCCCCCTCCACCAAACTTTACACTTGGCACAATGCAGTCAGACAAGCACCGTTCTCCTGGCAACCGCCAAACCCAGACTCGTCCATCAGATTGCCAGATGGAGAAGCGCGATTCGTCACTCCAGAGAACGTGTCTCCACTGCTCTAGAGTCCAGTGGCGGCGTGCTTTACACCACTGCATCAAACGCTTTGCATTGCACTTGGTGATGTATGGCTTGGATGCAGCTGCTCAGCCATGGAAACCCATTCCATGAAGCTCTCTGCGCACTGTTCTTGAGCTAATCTGAAGGCCACATGAAGTTTGGAGGTCTGTAGCGATTGACTCTGCAGAAAGTTGGCGACCTCTTCACACTATGCGCCTCAACATCTGCTGACCCCACTCTATCAATTTACGTGGCCTACCACTTCGTGGCTGAGTTGCTGTCATTCCCAAACACTTCCACGTTCTTATAATACAGCTGACAGTTGACCGTGGAATATTTAGGAGCGAGGAAATTTCACGACTGGATTTGTTGCACAGGTGGCATCCTATCACAGTTCCACGCTGGAATTCACTGAGCTCCTGAGAGCGACCCATTCTTTCACAAATGTTTGTAAAAACAGTCTGCATGCCTAGGTGCTTGATTTTATACACCTGCGGCCATGGAAGTGATTGGAACACCTGATTCTTATTATTTGGATGGGTGAGCAAATACTTTTGGCAATATAGTGTGTATATATATATATATATATATATATATATATATATATATATATATATATAATATGTAGGGTTGAAGAGACGCTGGCATCTTTCCCCTTCTCTGGCTGCATGGAGAAAGTCTGCATTCCTACTGTAAGGCCTACATTCCTGCAGGTTAAGCCATTGCGGTGCTGCACACAATGGCAGTTTTGCAGTTGTACCAAGCTGACCTTCTAAAGGAGCTAAGGGTTTAGCCCTCTGTGCCACAAAGCAGATAGCCTATGCCATCAGCCATTCATGATGCATCTGCATTTAGTTGCCACAGAGAGGCAATCTGACAGAGGTAAAAGAAAGGGACAATCTTTTCTTTAGGCTTCCTGGTGTCTTCTAAGAGCCTGTTCTTCCTTTGCCACAGTGAGGAGCTAGGGCTAGGCCAGTACCCACCAGCCGCAGCCTGGCCTGCTGAGGCAGGAAAAGAAGGCTAGTGCTGCAGCCTGAGCCACCCCATGTATAATCTGGGTGGCTGGTAAGCACTTGGGGCAGGTCCCTCAGGTGAGAGACAACCATCTCTGCCATGTGGGCCAGGAAGGAAGGGCTAGGGTTCTAAGGGATGCCCCTTTTAGGGCCATTTCCACTGCTGCCCACCCCGCCACCTCTGGTACTTCAGGGTTCAGCCATGACTACCCATGCTCCTGCTCTTTATGTGTTGTGACCTCCTGGGTTAGCCCCTGCCAGCTTGCTGTTTCAGGGCTACATACAATTTTAGACCTGTTTACTCTGAATTGTATGCTGAAACATACAAGTCTGGAATGTTAACACTCACGGTCACTGTTTTGCAGATCAACTCCTAGGACTGATTTGCGATGATAATCCTGAAGGGTGCGTATCTTCCACTCCCTTATCAGGGTCACAAGGGTTATGTGTGCTTGCACACATGAGATCCCTAGGCCTCAACCCATTGAAGTGTGTGCTCTAGGTCAGAGCAAGCAAAAAGCCACGATAGATGGGTGCTTAGGGTTTTTATTGATCCCTTGGTCGCGCCCAGTTTTTCAAAGTGACCAATTCAATACCCGAAACTTTTGGAGGGAAAAGTTTCTTTGTCTCCGCTCGGTCACTCATTTGCATACTTTGCATACTTTATGGTGAAGTCAGGAATGGATAAAGTTTCAATTAAAGTATCGTAGGCTCATATTATGTACTTGAATGACCACATGGCATACACTATTGCTTATAAAAGTAAAAGAGGATCATTTTGATAGTAGACACGAAAGAAACAGTATGAGAGGAAAGGAAACTGGGTATAGGTAAATAAAACATACATTCTTATCTTATAAAACATATTCTATTTCATGAAAACACAGAACACAGGTCATGAGTGGTAATACAACCAAAAAAATATAAAGGCAAAAGGGGAATACATATACAGGTGTGTTAGGCATGGGTCAGGTAGGGTTTTACTATTGTTTTATTGAAACTTGATTCAAGGAACTCTCCTTATGTGTGTGCGTGTGGGGGTCAGGATGAGCGTTTCCAGATGCTTTGGGTGTGTTTGTGTGTGTGTGTGTGTGTGTGTGTGTATGTGGGTGTGTGTGTGGGTGTGTGTGTATGTATATGTGTGTGTTCAGTCAGAACTTTGGTCATCCCCCAGTCAAGGCATTGATTTGGTTTAGATTAGGGAATTCTTGTTGACTTTTAATGGCAGTAAAACTGCTAGGCGCAGGATGATTTGCATGTTAAGGTCACAAGTTGATGGGAAGTTCCAGAGGTGTGAGGCTGGGCTATCAGTACTGATGGTCTGCAGAACTCCAACATTCATGGAGGCAGGATTCCTCCTTTGTCTCCAGTCTCGTTGGGGGGTTCATTGGTTATCCAGAGCCATCAAACATCCCGGAACCTGGCTCCCATGAGTTACAGCATGTCGGTTGAGGTATAATGAAACGACTATAAGTAGTGATAGCTCAGTTGTGAGCTGTGTAATAGTTAATTGAGTTTTTGAGAAGGATGCAATGGACCCCATGAGCAAGTGAGCCGACCTGGAGACGCTACAGAAAATATTTATATTATAATTTTGTCACATACACAACCATACACACTACGACATAGAGTGACATGATTTTCAACTGTGAGACATAAAAGTAGAATAAAATTAAATTAAATTAAAATTAAAAAAATTAATAAAATTGTACACAGCGACTATTGTGAATAAAGTGCAGATGTATGCAGTTAGTGCACATAGTCCAACATTTTAGCTGAGTACTGAGGAGAGGAAACTACCAAATTAACACATCTCTGTGTTAATGAGGAGGATGTGAATGTGGATTTGAATTACAACATTCTGTTTTCCAGATCTAATTTACTACAGATTTGATCGATAATGTTAGCTTGTTAACTGCTAAAAGAATGCTTGATGTTTTTGTGTGTGATTTAGGCATCAGTAAAAGCTTTATGAAGTGATTTTAAAATTATTCTGTTTTAAATGATTTTCATTTTGGGACTAGTTAGTTTAATCAAAAAATACTAAAAATAGGTTTTTTTTATAGATCTTAAATGTATTAGCAATAATAATAATGATGGGTGTCTGGGTTATGATATGGGCAGCAGAGTTCTGAATAAGTTGAAGTTTGTGAAGAAGCTTTTATGTAATCTAGATAAAAGTGAATTACAGTAATCAGTGGGGAGGTGACCAGAACATGTGTAAGAATGGCAGCAGTTTGTGTGGTGAGGTATGGGTAGAGGCAACCAATGCTGGGGAGATGGAAGTAAGATGATCTGGAAACACTGTTTACATGTGACTTGAAGGAGAAACTAACATTGAATATGACCACCATGTTTCTAGCCTGGGCAGAGGGAGAAACTGAGGAACCATCAATATAAAGTGAGAGGAGGTTACTAGTGAACTTTACTAAAGCAATTTTTGTACTGTGTTTAGTAGGGAACCTAGACTGAAATGCTACAAACACATTATTATCACTAAGGTGAGCATGATCCTGTGTAGCAACTGCTTTTTCCAGAATTTTAGAAATAAAATGGAAATTTGATATTGGACTGAAATTAATTAATAAAAAGATGTTAATCTGTTTCAGAAGGGTAAAATTATTTGCATGCATCAAGCAAGGAAAACATCTAAGGAGATTGCTGAAACTACTAAAATTGGGTTAAGAATTGTCCAACGCATTATTAAAAACTGGAAGTACAGTGGGGAACCATCATCTTTGAGGAAGCAATGTGGTTGGCGATCAACAATGTGAAGGGAGAGTAAGGGATTGGGACTAAACAGCTGTGTAGCCTTAAGAAAACCACTTATCAGTTATGCTAATTGGAAAAAATGGCTTCAGTTTGCTAGGGAGCATAAAGATTAGACTCTGAAGCAATGGAAGAAGGTCATGTGGTCTGAGGTGTCCAGATTTACCCTGTTCCAGAATGATGGGCACAACGGGGTAAGAAGAGAGGCGGAAGAAGTGATGTACCCATCATGCGTAGTGCCTATCATACAAGCCTGTGGGGGCAGTGCTATGATCTGGGGCTGCTGCAGTTGGTCAGGTCCAGGGTCAGCAATGTTATGTGCCCAAAGAATGAGGTCAGTTACTACCTGAACATACTGAATGACCTGGTTATTCCATCAATGGATTTTTTCCTCCCTGATGGCATGGGCATATTCCAAGATGACAATGCTATGATTTATCAGGCTCAAATTGTGAAAGAGGGGTTCAGGGAGCATGAGACATCATTTTCACACATGGATTGGCCACTACAGAGTCCAGAACTTAACCCCATTGAGAATCTTTAGAATGTGCTGGAGAACACTTTGCACAGCGGTTTGACTCTCCCATCATCAATACAAAATCTTGGCAAAAAATTAATGCAACTCTGGACAGGAATAAATGTGACATTGCAAAAGCTTTTTGAAATGATGTCACCGCAAATGTGTGCCGTAATCAAGCTAAAGGCTGTCCAACAAAATGTGTGTCCTTTTTTTTTGGATGAGCAGTTAAAAATGCAGAAAATATTTCAGCCTTAAAATATTTCAGAGGTCATGCTTAATTCAGTTAAATAAAAAGTCATTTGGTTGCTGCCAGGTGTTGACCAAGCAAAAAAAGAAAACTTGCAATCATCCACAAGATGCTGGATCAGAAAACCCTTATTAGAGAGTGAGCATGTGTTAAACAGCCCGAGTTTGAGGCTGTTTTTAGTAGGTGCAGATCTAGGTGAGCTGGCTAGCTTTGCTAGCACACCATGGTTTACAGTCCTGTTTCCTTCTTGATTAAGGGGCTGAAGGCCCTAATGCTCTTATCGTCTTGGTATCATCTTGGCATTGTCTTGGTACCGTTTTGGTACCATCTTGTTACCTGAAGCTCCAACGTGACCCTCATTGGATATATTTCTGACACGGGTGGGGGGTAATGTCTTGGTGGTAGATAGAAGGCAGTGGTTCAGTGGAGTAGGGCCATAGCTGGAAGAGCTCAGTTACCGAGTACTGGAGTAGTGAAGCAGCTACATGAAGCAATGGAGCGAGAGTAGAGAGTAAGGCAGGAGCCTTACTCTCCTTATGCACATTATGTCCATGCGTGTTTGTAGAGAGAAAATATGACACTGACACTGGTATACAGGGCTTTGCTAAAATTGTCTACATAAAAAGGTGTATATAGATAAGTTTATCGAAGCTTTTTACAGTGAGTTAAAATGTAAAGGTGTAACTAATAAAATGATCTGCAGTACATACTTACATTAATGTTTATCACATATGATAAAAAACAAACAAATAAATAAATAAATACTATTAAGTCACCAGAATTGAACCAGAATTTAATGCTTTGCTGTTTTTTTTTTTCTATTTAGGGCCCAAGCACCGAAGGAGCAAGGCCAGAGGCCTTGCACCGTAGGTGCGGAAGCCCTATTGTTTTCGTTAGAATTTTATATTTATTAGCACCCGAGCACCGAAGGAGCAAGGCCAGAGGCCTTGCATCGTGGGTGCGGAAGCCCTATTGTTTTCGTTAGAATTTGTATTTTATTTTTTTTAGGGCCCAAGCACCGAAGGAGCAAGGCCAGAGGCCTTGCACCGTAGGTGCGGAAGCCCTATTGTTTTCATTAGAATTTATGGGGTTTTTTTTGTTTTTTTGTATGAAGGAGTGTGACGGAATTTTTGATACCTTGAATTGTGTTACTATTGTGATGATTTACATGAGAACATAATAGAAGAAAATGAATTTTCTCATATCTTACGAGTGGAAAGGCCTAATGTTCCAAAGTATTTCCCATAGAGAGTGTAAATGGGTATGAGAAAGTCCAGTGTGGCTGGTCCCTGTGCGTGGCACAGGGCTATCACAGCGCCCCCTGGAACTTTGTCTGAAATATAGCTGCACAGCTCATTTTCCCTTGGACATATATGCATGAGAGCCGGTATACATTTAGTTCTCAATGAGCTAAATGACATTCATCCACCTGTCATGGGATCTGCTTAACAGGAAGTCAGTTATTTTGGGATGTTTGAAAAACGCACCCAGTGGAATTTGTTATACTCCTCCTAGGGGATTTGTATGATTTTGACGGAACAGGATCCAATATGATCGGAAGACATTGAGGATCTAAAGTTGATGAGGGATTTCTGATATCTCAAACGGTTCAGCCGTGAGGAGCCCTTAAACTTATGGCGAATAAAAGGAAACAGGAAGTGGCTAATAACTTCCTGAAGAGTGTATATTGAGTGATGTACATCAAACTTCAACTTTATGTTAAGAGAAGAAAGGTGATCACATGGACATGACTACTGTCAGTGTCAGTCATAGCGCCACCAACTGGCAGCAGGAAGTGTGTCACTTTTAGAAAGCTCTAATGTTTTCCCTTCCTTTCACCTGATTTGGTTGAGAATCAGTCAGAATAATGTCAGGACATGGCTGATGTGAAACTGTGAAGGAATGTGTGATATTTTGAATGATGTTGCTATTGTGAGGACATAATAGAAAAAAATGAATGTTCTTATATCTTAACAGTGGAAAGTCCAAGTCCTAATGGTTCAAAAAATTTTACATAGAAAGAACAACTGGTTGTGAGTAATTCTGTTTAGTTTCATGATTTTGTGATGCTCAAACGGCTCACAACAAATTTTTACATTTATCAGTCCATTGACTGGACATGGTTTTGGCCTGACTCCTGCAGTACTAGACTATGTCCACTAGAGGCTCTTTCCCTTTTATTTTAATTTCTTTAAATATGGCTTCATTTTCACAATTCATATATACAGAGTCAACCAAAAATGTATACACACTTCAGGAGAAGAAAAATAGTATGATGTAAATTATATTAGTATAATATTAATAATATTATCATAATATTATCATAATATCATCATATATATCAATCTATAACGTATAGCAATACATTTAGTAATTCAATATTTATACAAATTTTTCTTTTCCTGAAATGTGTATACATTTTTCTTGGTGACTCTCTCTCTGTACATATACATATAAACTGATATAGTAATATAGTTTAGAGGGAGAGTCATTGTCCCTTTGGACATCACTGGACATTGCTATGATCTATTTCATTACACCCAAACTGTCCCTTTTGTCCTTATATAGTTTAGAAGGAAAGTCAGTTTTCGTTTTGCCATCAGTGGACTTTGCTGTGATCACTTTCAGTACACCCAAATTGTCACTCTTGTCCTTTTGGTATTTCCCCTTTTAATGCATGTACCCCCCGTGCTCACTGTGTCTGGTGCACCTGGGTGGCGATGGCACCATGTAGTGATGGCCCATAGTGCGAGGGCCCGTCATTGCTGCTTGCAGCTATATTTTGTCCTTATTCCTGTTCCTGGGGGTTTGTGCTCCAGTAGTGATCAAACTCCATGTGTACAACCAGTGAAGCATGTCATTGTGTCTCCCTACAGGTTGCAGTGGTGTGGTGTCTCAGATGAAGGCTGTGCTGCTCTGACTTTAGCTCTGAGATCAAACCCCTCACACCTGAGATTCCTGAATCTGTCCTATAATAATCTAGGAGACTCAGGAGTGAAGATTCTCTCTGCTGTACTGGAGAATCCTCACTGTAAACTGGAGATACTGAGGTAAGATCTTTCTGAGAGTCACATGACCTGCTCCTCAGTAATTTTCATTCTCTTATAGTGAGACTGAAGCAGAAGTCTCATCGTCCTGAGGAGGAGAACTTTTCACTGCACACTGTTGATTTTCCACAGACTCTGATGTGATTGTAATGTGTCTGAAATTACTGTGAAATCTCCTAAAACACTGTAACTAATCACGCAAACTGCAGTAAGGACACAAATTAAACGTACTGTGTGATCTGCAGGGGTTAAAAGCAGCAGTGACATGGAATGTTTATTCTGTCAGTGAATGTTTGTTCTGTATGTTTCTGTCAAGCTGCTATTAACAGGGTTGCCAGATCTGTTTGGGTGTTACTCAGTGTCCCTCAGGTTGTGACACAGATATGTAGTGTCCTGCTAAAATGCAGGACACTACATATCTCCTAACAGAATAAACAGTTTGTCAATGTTGGGCAGGAGAGAGAATGAACTTCTTTACAGTCTGTTAGAAAGTGCAGGTCTGTCTCCACTCTGTACACACTCTCTTCTCTGTAGAGTCATGATTTCTTATAGCAGCTCGTCTCCATGGCCAGTGTGTGTGCTGAGTCTGTATTTAATCGGCTTGGTTCTGTGTTGGTGGTCAGTCACTGCTCTCAGGTATTCAGCTACAGTGTAATGTCCATTTAGGGTCAGATAGCACTACATTTTACTTTGCTTGTGTTTGTATGTTCCAGTGTGTGATGTTTCGTTTCTGTAGTGTTATAATGTGCTGTATAATAGAGACAATATTTGACAGATCTTTTCTGAATGTTTGAGCAGCAGTGGGAATCGGAACAATTCAGCTCTACAGCTGTTTGAGGAGTTTTAGTGGATTTACAGAATTGTGTATAATTTCAGCTAGGTGTTTATCCCACTGTGTAAAATTTTGGTTGTAAGTGACCCCAGATCTCATTACCATACAGCAGAATAGGTTCTTATCATTTGAGACAGTCTGGATTTGGAATTTGAAAGTGAATTTGTAGTTTTGTTGATGTACATGGATTTGTTCATACCATATGTTTTACCTCCTACATCACTTTTAAGAATTTTCTACAATAGATTTTTCTTCCCCAGGTTACTGTACACACAGATGCCTCTGTACTTATTAGGAGTGACTCTATCTCCACTTTTGTAAATAGGTGTTATAAGACCATGGGTCCAGATGTCAGGGAAATAACCTACACTCAGGATCATGTGGGATAATTTAAGATTAACTATAAGAAGATTTTTTTTTTTACTTAATCATTTCGTTTAGGATTCCATCAGGCGTCAGCATCAGCTTCAAGTTCAAGCACCACGACTTCCGCTCCAGCAGACATCAGTGCAACGCTTGGCTCCATTGCAACACTTTTATTTATTTTTTTCTCATTTATTTACTTTTTTTCTAGGAATGTGCACTGCAGTTTGACTTGTAAAAGCTACTTTCTGTTTCTGTGGATGTACCAAATGTCAGTTGGAGGTTTTTAGAACTCCTGCAACCAGAGCATCATGAGTAGTTTGGTGGCACACAGCTAATTGTGGTGGGGAACTGTGGCCTCCACACCCTAAACATGGCTTCTCCATTTGTCACCTGGAGAAGGTTGTGAGGAGGGAGGATTTCTCTGCTCTAACCAAATGCACAAAATTTCTACTTCCGTTCTCTGGACACAGGTGGCCTGAAAATCTACCAATCATTTAGAGAGCTTTGGAGGTCTGGCCATCAGTGACCATGTACATGGATGCAGTTAGGAAAAAGAAGATACCAAATCCAGGAACGGCATTTTATGACACTCTTGAAGCTGCTGAAAAAGACCCTCTTGGTCTTAAATTTAATTCTGCACGGTATTAAAAAGGTCTTAAAAAGTCTTAAATATAACTCTTAGAAACCTGCATATACCCTCTGTGTGTGTGTGTGTGTGTGTATTGTTTGGATCTTGACAAATTTGTGCAGTTCTAATGAAATGAGGTTTATGTTGTATAGTGTGTGACTGATGTCTTCCTCACTGTGAGTGTATGTAGTGTCCAGAAAGGTGTGTGTGTGTGTGTGCGCAGTGGGGTTAGTTCTTGTCCTGTTAATGAATTTGGCTGTGATCAGACAGAGGGATTAGTGGTTTAACAGTGAATGTGTTGACACAGAAAGGGTTTAAATCTGTTATCATTGTGTTTGTTCATATCATTGTGTTCAGAATGTTTATCTCCTCGTGTTCTTCCATTAACAATGTACAGACCCAGACTTTCACAGAGCTGCGGCACATCATTTGCATTTCTTTTGACCTGCAAGTCAAAGTCATGGCAGGGAAGGTTAGTAATGTTTCTGGGCTAATGTTGTTGAACTCTAAAATAGTTTCCGTGCTCTGTGTTAAAGTCAGGGAGAGAACCAGTGCAGGAGTTCAGGTCTCCACAGATCAGCACACTTCCCTGGGCCTGGAAGCTGCAGATCTCAGTGTGGAGCTGGGGGAGTCACTGGGAGAGATGTCTTTTGTTTTGTTTAAAATACCTTTCTTCATTTTAAGCCCAATGTGTGATTAATTTCATTTTTGTGGTGCTGTAAATAACAATATTAATTATACCTTATACCATAAAAATCTGTTGTCTGTCATTGTGTCTCTACAGGTTGTGGTGTTGTGGTATCTCAGATGAAGGCTGTACTGCTCTGACTTCAGCTCTGAGATCAAACCCCTCACACCTGAGAGAACTGAATCTGTCTGATAATAAAATCGGAGACTCAGGAAAGAAGCTGCTCTCTGCTCTTAAGGATGATGAACATTACAAACTACAGACTCTGATGTGAGTAATGACCTTTTAATAAAAGTTCAGCCTCATTATCATTAGTTGTACATTTCTCTTTAGTTCCAATAAATATCAGATTATCAGGATAGGAAATAAAACCAGTTTTAGAAAATGTCACTATATTCTATTTAATGTGAATTTTTCTAACAATTGTCTTTAATGGTGTTTTGTGTTCAGTAAAGTGTGTTGATTTAAAATTCATGTGAAGGCAGAAAACAGGGATTCAGACAGAGTCTACAAAATGTCCCAAATGAGTGCATGAGAGTGATTGTAAATGAACATTGTGTCTTCTGTCATTCCTGTAAAATTCACCTCAGCTTCTTCTTAAAGTCTGCACTTTAATATAAATGTAGAACAAGAGCTAAATGACACAGTAGTGTTCGTTATTTAAAAAAGCTCCTGTGATTGGATAAGAGCAGTGATGTGATGGGTAAATATCTGCTCATTATCCTGTTAGAACTTGTGGAAGTTCTCATTTGTTCTAGCTAAATGTTAGAAGACAGATGTTAGTAAGAATGAAGAAATGTTGAATGATTAATTATAAACAGGAGATGATGATGTTTCTCTTGGAGCAGAGATGATTACATGATGTTGATCATGAAGTACCACAGTCCACTTTGTGCTGATTCATTCACATCTTTTTCTTTTAGATTCAGGCTGTAGTGAATATCTGTGTGTGATGAAGACTTCAGTGTTCCTGCATGTTGGGGAATATCAGTCAGAACATCACTCATTTAGTTATAACACATTAAACTGACTCAGAGAAGTGAGAAGTGTGTGTTCATCATGTAGAGTGAATCAGACTGTACACAATTCTACACTGAGTGTATAACAACCTCTGATCCCTGGATAAAATTCCCGGGACCTCAATCCCATAAAAACCTGAAGGATTATTTAGAACAGCATGTGAGCAGCACATGAACTCAAGCTGAACCCAGTCAGTGGAAGAGAGAAATAAAATGGACAAGAACAATTTAAGGACATTGGAATTCTCCCCTGATAGAATTGGAGTTTATCTGATGAGTTCATCTGAGGAGTTCAGTTCAATTCAATTTATTTGTTTAGCGCCTTGTACAATGGACAATCTCTCATATCAGCTTTTACAAAAGAAGAGAACAAAAAAGGAGAGAAAAAAATATATTAAATTAAATTATTATTCTATTTTATCCCTATTTTATCCCTAATGAGCAAGCCTGTGGTGACAGTGGCAAGGAAAAGCTCCCTGATATGATATGAGGAAGAAACCTTGAGAGGAACCAGGCTCAGAAGGGAACCCATCCTCATTTGGGTGACACTAAACAGAAAATAATGTAACTGTAACTGATTAATGTCCTTTCTACAACAGCAATCAATGACCCATGAGGAACTATTAGGTCAGTGTAGTTTCTATGGTCATTATAGACACTAGTTCTTTGCTGTCACAAGCTGACAGATGAAATGGCAGATCTGTGATGGTGTGAAAGTCCCCAAGTGGCTCTGTCCATGGCTGTCTCCTGGGTCACAGGCTGTCCACACAGATCCATCCACACCATCAGTGAGCACCACCAAGTGACCAGACTCTGACCAGGGGTAGAAGGGGGTCATACTGGAAACTCAGAACACTGGGAGCTCAAGATTGGGATGTATAGCTCAACATAGAAAGAGAAAGCGAGAGAAGGGGAGAGAGAGTGAGAGAGAGAGAGAGAGAGAGAGAGAGAGAGAGAGAGAGAAGGATATTATGTATGCATGCTTGTGATCATGTGATGTTTAAAGACAATGTAGATTATGTTTAAAGTGCAGGCAGGGACTCCAGCAAGACTAGCTATGACATCATAACTAAAAGGGAGATCCAGAAGGTGACAGACATGAAGGCTTCCCGGGACATAAAGCATCCAACCACTTCACAGTCAGCAAACCTGAGCGACTTGTGAGGGTGGTAAGATGACAGCATCCAACACATCCCAGTACACCAAACACTCTATGACCATGAACCTTCCAGATCTGCTCCTTTACCTAAGAAAAACTTTACACTGAAAGCTTGACTAAACAAATGTGTCTTCAGCCTAGACTTAAACATTGAGACTGTGTCTGAATCCCCAACACTACCTGGAAGGCTGTTCCATAACTTTGGGGCTTTGAAAGAGAAAGCTCCGCCCCCTGCTGTAGCCTTTGCTACTTGAGGTACTACCAAATAACCAGCACCCTTTGATCGGAGTAGGCGTGGCGGATCATAAAAGACTAAAAGATCGCTCAAGTACTGTGGCGCGACACCATTTAGTGCTTTATAGGTCAGTAATAGGATTTTATAATCTCATTTATAAGTTCTCATTTGTTCTAGCTAGAACACAGATGTTAGTAAGAATGAAGAAATGTTGAATGATTAATTATAAACAGGAGATGATAATGTTTCTCTTGGAGCAGAGATGATTACATGATGTTGATCATGAAGTACCACAGTCCACTTTGTGCTGATTAATTCACATCGTTTAATTTTATATACAGGTTGCAGTGAATATCTGTGTGTGTGATGAAGACTCCAGTGTTTCACACACAACAGTCTCTAGAGTTTACACAGAAATGTTCTATCTCTAAAGTTTAATCTATCACAGTCTTGGTGTAATTTTAGGAGCAGTTCAGCTTTGGTCTTGTGCTTTAGCAGGATAATCAAAGATACACCCCTGACATTTTTGTAAATATTTTATTATATCTTTTCATGTGACAACACTAAAGAAATGACACTCTGCTCCAACATAAAGTAGTGAGTGTACAGCCTGTATAACAGTGTAAATTTGCTTTCCCCTCAAAATAACTCAACACACAGCCATTAATGTCTAAACCTTTGGCAACAAAAGTAAATACACCCCTAAGTGGAAATGTCCAAATTGGGCCCAATTAGCCATTTACCCTCCCTGGTGTCATGTGACTCATTAGTGTTACAAGGTTTCAGGTGTGAATGAGGAGCAGGTGTGTTAAATTTGGTGTTATCACTCCCACACACTCTCATACTGGTCACTGGAAGTTCAACAAGGCACCTCATGGCAAGGGGGGGGGGTGTAAATCCATTTCCTGTATTTACATACATTTAGGGACTATGGTAATACAAAGTCCAGGAAATAATTAAGTTGATTATAATGATAAATATAAACAGAATAGTAGGCTACTAAACTGTGCATATAAAAAGATGTCTTAATTTCTTTATTGTTTAATACTGGCCAATCACAAACACTTGACAAAATCATTTTACAAAGTCAAAAATGTTCACCATTAATGTTTTGTGTGTGAATAAAATTTTAATAATGTAAGACTCAATTTCCACTGTTCAACAAACTTTTATTTTAAACTGACCGCTGTAGCTGAAAATGTAAAATAAATCACTTCTTGTACAGGATGTCTGTCAGAGACACATCCACCAAAAGGCATGGGTTTATAATAGAAAAATCAAAAAGCTTTTATGAACTGTGTGTGTTACAGCACTATTGTGTAATATCAGGTGCAGATAAACAGCAGCAAAATTAATATATAATTATATGAAAATGTTGATCATTACTTTAATAATTGTCTTTCATGCATAAACAACCACCCTTAGTTAATAAACAAATTAAAATATTTACATACCTGGTGCTAAATAGATCATTTTTATGCCTCCAAAACTGTATTATAGTAGGGTAGGAATAACAATCTGTAATTGTTACTTCTGTAATCCAAAAGGATGGGAAATTGATAACACAATAGATACACTACTTATTTTGTACACAGGATGCAAGATTGTCACACAATCTCACAAACATAAAAGAAAATGTGACTTTAAAATAAAGAACATTTTTCATTGTCTTCCATCTATCCATTCAATCCCATCTCTCCATGTATCCTAAATATTCACCTCATCTGTCCTGTGATGAAACAACTGAGTTATGATCATAATGAGACTAACATTAAACTAGCATCCAGAGTCTGCTTGTCATACTGTACATTGCTGACAGAAAATGCATGGTTTAAAGTGAACTCGTTTTCATGCTACACAGCATCTTCTAATCTACATTACATATTTAGCTAACAGTCTGAAGTTACCTAGCAACAACCGTGTATGTTAACGTTAGCTAAGTCAACAAGGCTAACATCAACAGGTGTAGACAGAAAATACGATTATCCTAACCTGAGCTAATTTACTGAATAAATCAACTCCTTTCTTTCTTTTCATCCATGATGACATTAAAGTCATCTGTTGCTGCTTCTGGAGTTTCATCGCTGATTGTGCTGCAACCGCCATACCTGTTCATTATATCTTTCAGTGAGAGAGTGTTAGAGTGTGCAGGTGACATGGACGTGCGCATTAACACAGGCAGACTCTCTGTGTCCTGCTTGGTCCGGCTCCTCCGCGCTGATGATGGTGTGCAGTTAAAAAATCATAACAAACAAATTTGAATAGTGGGGAGACACAAACGGGATTTTGAAAAGTAGGGGGGATATGTCCCACTGTCCCCAGTGGAAATTACACCCCTGCAATACAGGTTGAAATGCCGCTCGAAATTAGAAGTCAACAGTTAAAGATGAGGTACTGGATTCATTTAAAAGGTCACTTGGACAATAACCCAGTTAAAATGTTCTAAAGGATTGCTGGGAATATGAATATAAAAAATAATAATCTTTGGGGAGACTGTTAATAAGGAAGCACAGACCATGGGTTTGTATAATATAGTTATTGCCCCTTCAGTGGCTTTGTCAGAAATATCTTCCTGGCTTTTCCCTATGCCTTTCGTTGACACTCAGTTACACGGTGAAAAACAGAACAAGGAACAGAACATAATCAAGTGGAACAGTTGATCCAGCATAAATAAATTTAGGAAAGATTTTGAGAATGCGCATTGGACACAGTTCATTAAATCAGTGTCTACACAGAATAGGGAAACATGAAACTGGTAATTGTGGCAAATGAGAACAAGAAGAAACTGTAGAACATGTACTCATTAAATGTGTAGTATATGAAAGAACATGGGTTTATCTAACTCTTGCTTTGAGGGCATTGAGAATAAACACTTTGTCTCTCCAGATTCTGCTAGGAAATGACCCAAAGCAGTCAAGAATTATCATGAAGTAATAACTTATATAAAAGAAATATTATTATTATTTGAATCCCAATTCCTGCATTTACATACACTACTCACAAAAAGTTAAGGATATTTGGCTTTTGGGTGAAATTTATGGAAAATGTAAAAAGTTCACGCTACACTGATATTATATCATGAAAGTAAGGCATTCAATGGTAATTTCCTCATCTCAAACAATTTATTGAAACAAAAGCCAACAACAGTGGTGGGTATACCACAACAAAAAATGTCAATGTCTCAATAATTTGTCATGTGTCCTTGACCATCAATTACAGCTTGACAACGACGTCTCATGCTGTTCACGAGTCGACTTATTGTCTGCTGAGGCATGGCATTCCACTCTTCTTGAAGGGCGGCCCTCAGGTCATTGAGGTTCTGGGGTGCAGGGTTACGAGCCTCTACACAGCGACTCGGCTGATCCCATAGGTTTTCTATGGGATTCAGGTCTGGAGAAAGTGCAGGCCACTCCATTTGAGGTACCCCAGCCTCCAGCAGCCGTTCCCTAATGATGCGACCTCGATGAGCTGGAGCATTGTCGTCCATGAAGATGAAATTAGGCCTGTGTTGTTCATGCAGGTCGTCTAGCATGCAGACCACGCTGATGTAAACGGTTTCGAACACGGTCTGACATGACACTTGGGTGCCTCTCACCTCCCTTAAATGCGCCCTTAAAACTCCCTGGAGTTGAGTAGCATTCATCATCCGGTTCCGCAGGGCACTGTTCACAATGAAGCAGTCATCAATGTGGGATGTGGCCAAAGGACGTCCACTTCTATGCCTTTCTGTGACTCTTCCAGTCTCTCTGTATCTCTGTCCCAACCTGCTGATGACACTCTGTGACATTCTAAGCTCAGTGGCCACGTCCCTCTGAGAACATCCTGTTTGAAGCCTCACAATGGTGAGGTTCTGTTGATCAGTTGTTAGGTGTGGTCTTGGTCTCATGATGTCAAAATGTGAACAGCATGATGAAGAGGACTGTTTAAATACCAATTCTAATGGAACGAGAAAATTTATTGATCGATTCATGGATCAAACACCAGTTGTGAATTTTGCCGTTAAGCACCTTGTTAGAGAAGAGCAAGTTATGCGAAAAGTACTGAAACACTGAACAGTTGGACATGTGCATTCAAAAGAGTAGAGAAGGTCAAATTAAGTTCACCTGGAAAGTTTTAGGTGCATCCCAAAAGCCGAATATCCTTAACTTTTTGTGAGCAGTGTATATTTAGGTACAATAGTGATACATCCAGTAAATAATTAAGTTGATTGTAATGATGAATTCTATTGAAAAAGAATAGTAGGCTACTAAACTATGTATATAAAAAAACATGTATTTATTTCTTTATTGATCACCAAGACTTGAGAGAATAATTTCATAAATTCAAAAAATAAAGTCATAAATTTTCACCATTCATGTTTTGTGTGTGAATAAAATTTAAATAATGCAAGACTCAATTTAAATAATGCAAGACTCAAAAAAAACATTATTTAAATGTAAAGAACATTTTTCATTGTCCTCCATTTATCCATTCAGTCCCATTTCTTAATGTATCCTAACTGTCCACCTCATCTGTCCTCTGATATGAAAACCACTGAGTTATGATCTTATTCAGTCTATCATTAAACTAGCATCCAGAGTCTGCTTGTCATACCTTGCTGACAGAAAATGTACGGTTTAAAGTGAACTTGTTTCCATGCTACACAGAATCTTCTTGACATTAAAGTCGTATATTACCGCTTCTGGAGTTTCATCGATGATTTTGCCGCAACCGCCATACCTGTTCATTACACCTTTCAGTGAGTGAGTTTTAGTGTGTTCCTGGATGTGGATACGTGCATCGACACAGGCAGACTCTCTGTGTCCTGCTCAGGTCCTGCTCCTCTGTGGTGATGACAGCGTGCAGATAAAAAATCATAACAAGTGAATTTGAAAGTGGGGGGGACACAAACGGGATTCCCCAGTCCCCAGTGGAAATTACGCCCCTGTAGATTAATGTACGTGTGTGTAGAACCATTCTGTGCACCACACTCCAATCCAGTAGGTGGCAGAAATGCACCCTTTAAGTCGGTCTGCCAATAAACACCAGAAGAAGAAGAATCCTTCTTCCAAAAGTGAAAGAGTTTCTCTCTCCGCCTCCACTCCATTCTGTGAAGCGTTTGGAAAAGTTAAAAATCTTTATCTCCAGGCAGAATCAGGGATAATAATGTCACAGAACAAGGACTGTTGACTAAAGGTGTTATTTGCTTATTAATAATGACTTTATGTTAGAAGAATGTGGATATATTTTATATTAAACTCGTGTGAAATCAGATGGAGTAAATCTTTACAGCTGTTCTGATGTTGTATGTACTGTACAGACCTTTCAGCTTCCTCTCTTTAATTTATCGTAAAATAAACATTAAGCTGTTTTACAGACATCCATATCATGTTACTATGCAGTTAGACACACACATAAACACACATAATTACAAATACTTTCTAAAATGTAATTCTTCAAGATGTCAGTAATGTGATCTATAATTACAGGCTGGTATCAATATAAAGCTCTGCACAGTTTCTCCTCCTACTCCATTCATTAATAAACACATCATGTCCATGAAGAAGCACAGGTCAGTGTCCGTGTCCACTAAGTAAGATCAGCTCAGTGGTGTTCCTGAACAGAGAGATGATTCCTGAAGTTATCACTCACCTTCTCATCAGGATGTAAACCCAGCTGTAGAAATCAGGTGATACTCAGGAAGTTGATCATTTATGTACAGATCACTGTGAGGAGGAAAACACATGAACATGTCTAATAAACTCTAGGAGATCTCTATCGCTTTTAATGACTGCTGTTTATACTCAACATTGTTCACATTTACTTCACACACTTATTTGTTTTTGTTGTTTTTTTATTTTAAAATGACAACTTTAATTTATGTTGGATGAGATTAGAATTTAGTCAACTAGATTTTAAAGTTGTCTTTTTTATGTAAATTTGATTACAGTGTGATTATTTTGTGAAAGTTTAATATGTTTGTGTGTTTTCTAGGAGTGTGATCCATTCCAGCAGAAGAGATCAGACTCTTCAGGACTTTACTAATATTCCACCATCAAAAAAACAGTAACCTACAGTACAACATCC
This sequence comes from Hemibagrus wyckioides, assembly GCF_019097595.1. Lineage (NCBI taxonomy): Eukaryota > Metazoa > Chordata > Actinopteri > Siluriformes > Bagridae > Hemibagrus > Hemibagrus wyckioides. The sequence goes on from NC_080728.1 coordinate 2,109,753, forward strand.
TTGTGTTCTAGTCATTAAATATTCATATCTAAATTATTTAGTGAGTACATGTGAAAAGAATAATTGAATCAAAGGTTTTACTACTAATAAAAATCTAAGTCACTACTTATTAGAAAAAAAATTGTAATTAAAATTAAGTCCTTATTAAATTAAGTGAGTTAAAAACAGTAAAGAGTGTATATAAATAAGTAAAGCACTGTGTATAATGTTGTACAGCAAACTCCAGGGAAAGAGATCAGAATCACCAGCACCCAGCTGTATCTCCATGAAGAGTGATGAGTCTATGGAGCCTCTTCTGAGGTTTAAAGTTGGAGACTCCTCACTTCTACACAGGTAACATCTCCTCACTGTTAATGTCACTGCTAAAGTCACACTAAAAGGGAGATTTAACTAGAAAAACAGGAAAAATAACCACTAAAAACTGTAACTAATAATCTTTAAGATGCTTTATGAAGCCATTATTAAGTCTCCAAATTCTTTTTTGTCTTGTTTTTGCTTTTTTTAATTTTTGCAGAATGTGTTACTTGAAAAGTGTACTTAAGGCATTGTTAAAGAAAATGCCACTTGGTTTGATGTGTTGTTTTGTAATGACACAAAATTCATACGTTTGTACATGTAGCTTAAGTGTCAAAATATTTTTTGTATGTTCAGTCATTGCAGGCTAGACCACCACTTAGCATCTTTTAGCCAGTGACAGGATACCAAGCCGTAAGAATCTTCTAGAGTTACACCAGAATTCAGTCAGTAATTCTACAGAGCCACTGTGTGATCACTGTAAGACATGAGCAGGGATGTTCAAAACACTTAGTGTTAAATTTTAGATTTTGTCTGAAGTTTCCCCTTTAAAGACCATGCTACACAGTTATTAGCAGCAGTTTAAATATTTTTGATATTTATATTATTGTAATGAATCGTCAGGCGCCAGTGTATTAGAATCCATTCGCGGATTTATTGAAGAACAGAAGGCAGGAAATCAAGGTCAGGAAAACGAAAGCAAAGGGTCAAATACCAGAAAGACTAACACTAGGCAAACTAGACAAAAACGCAAATCCGAAACTCGTAGTAAAGAGAAATAAACAGGCAAGGTCATACACGATGTAGCTAACGAGAACAGAATAAAGGCTTGGCAAGTCACGCTAAACGGAAACAATGCTTTGCACTGGAGTGAAGGTGGCATGCTGCTTAAATACCCCTCAGTACCGGAAGTAGGGCAGAGATGGTTAATACTCAGGCGAGGGCTCCCTCTGGTGTTCGCGCCCAGGCTGCCTAGTGACAGAACCCCCCCATCTAGAAACACCTCCAGGTGTTCGTCGTCGAGGGCGCCCCCTTGGGCGAGGAGCAGGTCTGTGGGGAAAGTTTAGGTAACTCCTCTATGAGTGCCGGGTCCAGGATGTCGCGAGCATTGACCCAGCAGCGCTCCTCGGGGCCGTACCCCTCCCAGTCCACCAAGTATTGGAGGCGACTGCCCTGGCGACGTGAGTTCAAGATGGTGTTAACTCGGTAGGCGAGGGAGCCGTCCAAGTCCAGGGGAGGGGGCGGTTCGTGAGTGTTGGGGTTCGTAGTCTGAGGTCCGTGATAAGGCTTGAGTAGAGACACATGAAATGTGGGCGAGATGCGGTAAGAGGCAGGCAGTTCAAGGCAATAAGAGACCGGATTTATCTGGCGAACAATTTTGAAAGGGCCTATGAATTTCGGGCTGAGTTTACGGCAGGGTAGTTTCAGTTTCAGGTTCTGTGTGGACAACCAAACCTTTTGCCCCACCTGGTATGTCGGGTGGGGCCGACGTCTGCGGTTGGCTTGAATAACCTGCCGTCGAATCGCCCGCTGTAGGCGAACATGGGCTCTTTCCCAAGTCTCCTGGCTGCGTTTGGACCACTCATCCACCGCAGGGACGTCGGAGGGCTCGCCAGACCAAGGGAACGGCAGCGGTTGGTAGCCTAATACACATTGGAAAGGTGTTAGTCCCGTGGAGGAATGAGTCAAAGAGTTCTGGGCATACTCGGCCCACGGGAGGAACTCGCTCCACCTGTGTTGTTCCTTGTTACAGTAAGTTCTCAGGAACCTTCCCAGCTCTTGATTCAGGCGGTTGGCTTGACCGTTGGATTGGGGATGATACCCAGAGCTTAGACTAACCTTGATCCCCAGCTGTTTGCAGAACTCCTGCCAGACTCTGGAGGTAAACTGGGTGCCGCAGTCCGACACTATATCCTCCCGGAGGCCAAAATTACGGAACACATTCTGAAAGATGGCTACAGCGGTTTCCATGGATGTAGGTAGGCCTTTCAGGGGAATGAGTTTACACACCTTGGAGAACCGGTCAATGACTACCAAGATGGTAGTGAAACCCTGCAAATCGGGGAGGTCGGTGAGGAAGTCTATGGATATGTGAGACCAGGGACGGTGTGGGATGGGTAACGGTTCCAACAGACCTTCCAGTAAGTGCTGGCCGGTCCAAGATTGGGCACAAACGGAGCATGAGCGTACAAACCCCTCCACATCCTGGTTCAGAGAAGGCCACTAAAAGGTCTGACATAGCAACCGAGTCGTACGGTGTATACCTGGGTGGCCTGTACTGGGGCTTTCGTGGGTCCACCTGATTAGTCTTTGACGGAGAGCCGTGGGCACGAAACGCTTGGAAGGAGGACAGTTTGGAGGTGGTGCCTCTGAGGTGTAGGCCTGTTCGATCTCCCTCATGAAATCCCAACGTATGGGGGCTACGAGAACAGAAGGTGGGAGGATGGTGTCCAGGTGTGAGGGAGACTCGCTGACCTCATGGATTCTGGAGAGCGCATCAGCTTTGCCATTCTTGGACCCCGGGCGATAGGTGACTGTGAACTTGAATCGGGAGAAGAACAGGGCCCACCTGGCTTGGCGTGAGTTCAGGCGTTTAGCTTCACGAAAATACGCAAGGTTCCGATGATCTGTGAGAATGAGAAATGGGTGAATGGCCCCCTCTAACCAATGCCTCCACTCCTCCAAGGCTGACTTCATGGCTAACAGTTCCTTGTTGCCCACATCATAATTCATCTCCGCTGGTGTGAGTTTGCACCATGAACACCGCCATTAGAGCTATCGCATTCCACCCAGACTGCGCGGCTAGTGTGCGGAATTTAATGGCGTAATCCGCCGCCGAATCCATTCCCTGGCGCAACTCCAGCAGCTGTACAGAAACATCCTTGCCTCCAGCCGGGTATTCGAATACCTCCTTAATTAAGTTCATGAAATAATCAGTTTTGGGGTTTTGACTTGAGGATCGGAGTCCCAAACCGCCGCTGCCCAGTCTAGCGCTTTTCCGGTAAGCAGGGATAGAATGAACGCGCACCTGTTTCTCTCGTCGCCGTATGCCTCTGGCTGATGAGCAAAGTAGTTGTCACATTGACGCAGAAATCCCCGGCAGCGATCAGCGGATCCATCAAACTTTTCAGGCAGTGCGAAACGGGGAAGTTCACTGCGCGCATAGAGTGCCGGAGCAGTGGCGGTTGCTTGGTCTCGTGGCTGTTGCTGGAGCTGTTGGTTTGCGGCTCTCAGAGAGTCAACTTCCTCTTGATACGCACGGATGAGGACTCGCTGTCGCCACAACGCCGCTTGCATATCCGCTGGATTCGTCTCAGGCGAAGCATTCTGTAATGAATCGTCAGGCGCCGGTGTATTAGAATCCATTCCCGGATTTATTGAAGAACAGAAGACAGGAAATCAAGGTCAGGAAAACGAAAGCAAAGACAAGACAAGTCAAATACAAGAAAGACTAACACTAGGCAAACTAGACAAAAACGCAAATCCGAAACTCGTAGTAAAGAGAAATAAACAGCCAAGGTCATACATGATGTAGCTAACGAGAACAGAATAAAGGCTTGGCAAGTCACGCTAAATGGAAACAATGCTTCGCACTGGAGTGAAGGTGGCATGCTGCTTAAATACCCCACAGTACCGGAAGTAGGGCAGAGATGGTTAATACTCAGGCGAGGGCTCCCTCTGGTGTTCGCGCCCAGGCTGCCTAGTGACAATTATACAGTATTAGTTTTAATGATTATACTTTCACTAAATATAGAAATATACGTAGTGTAACTTTAAATGTTGTTTTAATTCAGTACTGAGTTTATAATCAAATTAAGGATATGTTTTTATATTAAACTCTAGAGAACTTAAAGAGATCACCATTGGTGTATCCATGGAGTGATGTGTTTATGATTATATTGGTATAAAATAAAATAAAAACAAGATCTAAATATGGACACAGCAACAAGTTTTTTCCTAAATCATGTACCTGGCATTATAGCATAGACTTAATCTTTTAATCTGAGACTTAATACTGAGACAGAGAAAAGCACTGAATGAAAATCTTATACAGAAAGATAATGAAAGTACCTGCAGACTGACAGAAATCTGTTTTTATTATTGAATAGATGTTATTTTGATGAAATACAAGATGCTGCCTCACAGCTCCAGGGTTTCCAGTGTGTGTCTGTGTGGAGTTTCACATGTTCTCCCCTTGTCCATGTAGGTTTCATTTAGGTTCTCTGGTTTCCTCCAATCACATGCCAGTAGGTGGACTGGTGAACATAAATTTCCACTATGTGTGATGGACTGGTGTCACATCCAGGCTGTAGTATTATACTGGCTATAGTTAGAGATTTTATACCTGTGAACCTTTCTGACAAGATTTCTTAAAACTCTATCTGTATTTGTATATGTTTAGAACACATTACCTGTTCATTCAGAGTTATGAATTCAATTCAATTCAATTTTTGATTCAGTTTATTTGTATAGCACCTTTTACAATGCATATCGTCTCAAAGCAGCTTTACAAAAGAAGAGAAACAGAGAAAGGAGAGGAAAATAAATAAATACTGTAAAATAAAAATAAATTTTTTAATTAAATTATTCAACTATTTTATCCCTATTCAGTCACACCCCACACAGAAATAAACCTAGAATAGCTAGAATTAAAATAGAAACAGATTTTTTACTCCCCATTCATAATATTCTGTAGACATGTGGCATTTAATACTGTGTAAAATGAATGCTGAAATAATGAAACTTATAAACTACAGTTTTTGTTCACAGTGCTGTACAGAAGGTGGAAGACATAATAAAAATGTTCATCACAGTTACAGGGTAATATCAAAACCAACATGACTGTGACACTGACATACTGGTATTATAAACCTCTCTGCTGTTATTAACTACAGTGATTAGATTATTGAAATCATACAGTAGATGAAGGCAAACATATAGTGAGAACATCATAAAGAACTATCTGTGGTAACCAGTCAGAAAAAAAGTGAGCTTAAAGTCTAGTAATTGAAGCCCATGTCTTTCCTATATTTAGATACTACATGTTCCTGCTTATTGACCCAGAATCTGCTGCTGTAAATGAATTCCAGAAAAAGTTCAGGTTAAATCTGATGAAGTAGTTTCAGTGTTTGAATGGAGTAATAATAAACCTGGGAACCCAAACCCTCCTGAATGAGATCTACACAGAGCTCTACATCACAGAGGGAGACAGTGGAGAAGTCAATAATGAACATGAGGTGAGACAGATGGAGGCAGCGTCCAGGAGAACAACAACAGAGGAAACACCAATCAAATGTAATGACCTGGAAAAAAAAAAACCATCACTATTGTGCTGACAAAGGGAGTCTCTATGCAGACGTTCATTCTGGACTGGGCTGAAGAGAAAGCCAATCAGGACGTCCACCTCATATTTCCACTTCCATTCAGAGAGCTGAATTTGATGAAAGACCAGAAACTGAGTCTGATGGAGCTCCTTCATGTCTGTTTTAAGGAAACAAAAGAAACAGAAATGTCCAGTTTGGAAAAGGTTCTGTTCATTTTTGACGGACTGGACGAGTGTCGTTTTCCTCTAGATTTCCAGAACACAGTGAGAGTGTGTGATGTAACTGAATCAGCATCAGTGCAGGAGCTGCTGATAAACCTGATCAAAGGGAATCTGCTTCCCTCTGCTCTCATCTGGATCACCTCCCGACCAGCAGCAGCTGATCAAATCCCCTCTGAATGTGTGCATCGAGTCACAGAGGTACAAGGGTTCAATGACCCACAGAAGGAGGAGTACTTCAGGAAGAGAATCAGTGACCAGAGCCTGGCCAATGACATCATCACACACCTGAAGTCATTAAGAAGTCTCTACATCATGTGCCACATCCCTGTCTTCTGCTGGATTTCAACCACTGTTCTAGAGACAATGTTGGGTGAAGCAGAGAATGAAGAGATCCCCAAGACTCTGACTCAAATGTATACACACATCATCATTTAGACAAACATCATAAGAGAAAAATACTAAAAGAAGCAGGAGAGTGATGAAGAAATTAGCTTGATGAAAAGATTGTGAGAGAACTCTGCCTCTCCGTTTATAAAACTGCAGACGACATTTTTCATGTCTTGGAAAACTGCTATGATAATGTAACAGCAATTGCAATTAAAATAGTGGAAGACTTGCAAAAGATCCTTGCTATAAGAAGTCACCAACCACGGAAAATAGTTGAGTTAATTTAAGAGGTAGCAAAGGCACTTGGAGATTTAAGTGACCTTGGAAATACTGGTGCCATTAAGTACCCACTAGTGACAAGTCAATTGAAGGGAAACTTCCTGAGAGTCTTAAGAAGGAATGGCTGATCCACATTTCTGAAAAGCAGAGTTCTGTAATACCAGACAATCGGTTTGATGCTCTTTTGAAATTCCTCAAAAAGCAACAAAGCATCTATGAGCAGCTTGAACAGTTAAATCTTGATGAACCAAACAAAAAAGAAGTAAGAACTGAACCAAGATGGGCAAGAACTGATTCCACAAAATCAAACAGTGACCAGGCAGGGTGTGTAGTCTGTGGCAATACTAAGCATAGAAGGAAGCTCTACTTTTGCAGTTCCAGGCATCGAAGCTAGCAGACAAGAAGGCTACAGTAAGAATTCTAGGAGCTTGTAAAAGGTGCCTTGAGGTCCATGGGGAGCACTTATTCTGCAAACCCAACTACGTATGCAAAAGCAAAGACTGTAAGGATGAGTGTTCCTGACCATCACTATTATTTATACCCAAATGCTAAGAGAGAGGAAAGCAGTGCTAGCCAGAATTCCTCAACAGGCTTCCACCAGACTTGTCGCAGCAATGCCAGAATGTGTTTTCAAACAATGCAGCAAGAGTGTTCAATGTGACCAAAGAAGTTTACTAGCACAAAGTGGGTTGCTTGAGTTACCTGTAATCATGATGCTTCTCAATGTAACAGCCAATGCTGGACAGAAAATTGGGACATTTTTTGACTTGGCATCAGACACTAATTACATAACCGACAGCGCTGCAAACCGTTTGAACCTAAAAGGGGAAAAGATAACTCTCGTCATCCATGGATACGGACATGAAGGTTCGAATAAAGACCAAGCGGTATCTTCTGAAAATTAGGGTAAGCACCACCCAGGGAACTTTCAGGTCACACCAACTGGCTTGCTATGGATTGGAAAGCATTGCTAAGATCAACAAAGTAGTGTCACCTGAACAACTGAAAAAATTCTTTCCAGACACACCTCTTGCTGAACTTTTAAGACCAAAAGTAGTCAACCTACTTATAAGTAATAAAGAAGGACAGTTGGCTCCACATAGGATCAGAATAGCTGGAGACCTCATGCTGTGGGATGGACCCCTGGGGAAGACGATCAGAGGAACTCATCCTGTGCTTTTTGAAGATGTAACTGTATCGGCCCAATGGTCTAAAACTCATTTTGCAAGATCGACGAGAATGGCAGCTGTCAAATATGAGGAAAAAAATAGAGCACCATCTGCCAAACAAGCCACTAGCTAGATTCTATGAATCAAGTGTCTCAACCAGCAGCTGAGACTTTCTGGAGTGGTGGAAGTGGGATTCAGTTGGTGCGGCATGTGAGCCAAAGTGCAGAGGTTGCCGCTGTGGAAATTGCCAACCAGGTGGCAAACTTGTCTCTTGCTGAGGAGAGGGAGCTTGAAATAGTAAGAGGAGGCCTCACTTATGTCATGGAAGACAACCACAGCAAAGAACCACATTGACATGCCAAATATCCTTGGACAGAGGACCCAGCTTCCCTGAAAAACAATAGAGGTGCAGTTGAGGCTATATTCCTGAGAAGAGAAACAACGGAGAAACAACTGGCCAAAGATCCTAAATGGAAGGCCACCTATAGCGCTCAAGTGCTGTACTGTACCTCAAACCAGGGCATGCTTGACAGAGGGGCTGCAGTAAAGTTATCTGAAAGTGCAATGCTTGACAGAGGGGCTGCAGTAAAGTTATCTGAAAGTGCAATCGCTAACTGGGATGGACCTGTGTAGTACGTGAGTCATCTCATCGCCCCTAACCCTCACTCAGTCACAACCCCAGTGAGACTTGTTTGGAACAGTAGCCAGAGATTTAGAGGTGTCAGCATGAATTACTTGTTAATGAAAGGTCCAGATATGCGCCGTTCTGCTGAGATTCAGAAGCGGAGTGTACGCCGCATAAGGAGACATCAAGCAAATGTATAATTCAGTTTGGCTTGAAGACCGCAAAGTACACCTGCACAGATTCCTTTGGCGAGACTCTGAAACTGTCAATTTTGCATCCTTTGTGCACCTTGAGGAAGAGTGCAGAGTGCCCCAGCATGACAGTTACGTTACATTCTCATGTCCCATAATGACCTCCGCCAGCTGAGGTCTATTGTGGCAAACCTAGAATTGATTGTATAAGCTGGAGGTTTTCATCTTAAGCCGTGGGTCTTCTCAGGTCAAAGTGGGAGGAGAGAAGCTGAGAACAAGCCCTTTGGAACAAAGGGAGTTATTATGGTTCTACCAAACCAAATGCATGATGACGACAACAAGGCACTTGGCCTGGGCTACTCCATGGAAGAGGACATGCTCTCTGTTATGACGTCAATCAATATTTGATTTTTGAAAAAGAAAATGCAACTTGGTCAAAACTTCTCACGAGAGCAAGTTAGAATCCAAACACCAAAAACACCAAATCCACTGACGAGAAGAGAGTTGTTGAGTCAGGTATCGGGAGTGTACGATCCAGTAGGCCTAGTGACTCCGCCAAGCAAAAGGGAGCAATTCTAGTTCACAGAGCTTTTCAAGAGGCAAAGAATAGAAGTGTTCCAGTAAATGAAACTTAGGATGCAGCCCTTTCAAATCAACTCAGATAAGATCCGATCAGGATTTTTGAGGAATATGTCCAACTTGGCCAAATTAAATTCACTAGAGCTATAACACCCCCGAATTCCAATGATAAACCTTGGGCGATAACCTTTTCAGATGGAAGTGAAAATGCTTATGGTGCTGTACTGTACTTTAGATGGAACTCAAACCAGGGCTCAATCATCAGGCTTGTAGAGTCCAAAGCTAAACTGACTCCTTTAAACCAAAAAGGAGATGTTATCAAAGCAGAGGTGTGTGGAGCAGTGTTTGCCTCATGTACTTTGAGTAGCATAGCTGAATTCAAGTGGGAAAATGGTACCACTTGGTTGATTGCCAAACAGTCCTTGGTGCTATACAGCAAGAAAGCTATGGCTACAAAACATTCTTTGCTAATAGAATCGGGGAGATCCAAGGAATCTACTACTACTATTGATCCAAGATGGTGGCGCGGCAGTAGCACACAGTGGCCATTCCGGACCAAAAATGGTGCTATTGTCCCAAAATAGCCCAACTTTCACGGACACCAGATACAACGGTGTTCATGTGTACGACTGCCAGACACTACTGGATTATGGGAATCATGCACCAGACAATGTGCATGATGACCTACGGGAAAAGCTTCATGATCTCGGCTTGCTATGGAGACCAGGGCCCAAGCCCTCAGCGTCGCCTGATGCCGGTGGCCGGGAGAAGAGTCGACGGAAGCGGTGCGCGAGAAAGCGGAAGTGCGGAAATAGGGCGGGTGTCCATGCTAGGCTAAAAACAAACCCTAGCCAGCCAACACTCCTCTCCTTACTTCTGTCTAATGTCTGCTCCCTGGACAGTAAACTGGACTACATCCGACTCCAGCAACCTGCACAGCGTGAGTACAGAGACTGCTGCGTCTTTGTTTTTACGGAGACGTGGCTCAGAGACAGAGTTCCGGACGCCGCCATTCAGCTAGCCAGGCTAACTGTGTTTCGTGTCAACAGAAATCCAGCTCTGTGCGGTAAGACTCGCAGTGGTGGTGTGTGTGTTTACATCAACACGGAATGGTGTAAGGACTCTGTGCTTGTTTCTAGTTACTGTTCACTGCTAGTGGAGTTTGTGACTGTTAGATGCAGACCTTTTTATTTACCCCAGGAATTCACCACTACTTTCATTATCGGAGGAGTGTACATTCCTCCCAGCGCTAATGCTAAAGAGGCTCTGTGTGAGCTCTACGGAGCTTATAGCGAGCTGCAGAATGCTCACCCCGACGGACTGTTTATCATCACCGGAGATTTTAATCATGCAAATCTCAGAACAGTACTAGTTAAATTCCATCAACATGTGGACTTTGCTATGAGAGGGACGAACACGCTGGATGTTGTTTACACAAACATTCCCACATCTCTGAGACCACATCTCTGTTATGTTGATTCCAGCATACAGACCACTCGTCAGACCGCTCTAAACCAGTTCTGAAACAGGTTAAGACCTGGCCAGCAGGAGCCATCTCTGCTCTTCAGGACTGTTTGGAGTGCACTGACTGGGACATGTTTAGGGAGGCTGCAACCAATGGTGACTCTGTTGACTTGGAGGAGTACACGGCATCAGTGTCCGGCTACATCGGGAAGTGCATCGATGACGTCTCCAAGTCCATCACCATACGCTCAAACCAGAAGCCGTGGGTGACCGCAAAGGTGTGTGCGCTGCTAAGATCCAGAGACTCTGCCTTCAGAGCTGGAGACAAGGACGCCCTAAGAACTGCATGGGCTAAACTGTCTCCAGCCATTAGAGAGGCAAAGTGTGCACACTCCCAGAGAATTCACGGCCACTTCCAGAGCCGCAGCGACACTCGGTGCATGTGGCAAGGCATCCAGTCCATGACCAACTACAGGCCAGCTCCACCTGCCTGTGACAGTGATGCCTCCCTTCCAGATGTGCTGAACAGCTTCTACGATCGGTTTGATGCATGTAATGACGTGACAGCAAGGAAGATCATCCATTCTTCAGAGGACGAGGTGCTCTGTCTCACCACGGCTGACATGAGGAAAACTCTATGCAGCGTTAACCCACGGAAAACTGCTGGACCAGACAACATTCCTGGCAGAGTGCTCAGGAAGTGTGCAGAACAGCTAGCGGATGTCTTCACAGACATCTTCAACATCTAACGGATGGCATGATAAAGATCGTCCTACCGCGAGGGGCTGAGTGTTGTCAGGAGGAGCTCTTTCTCCCCGCAGGATGCGGTAAACATAGTAACCAGTGATTTCTGGATTGGACCTAAGATTTCCAGCCCAGCTACAGCTTAAAACCCGTCCATTTAAAAATGAAATAAAATAAAATGCCAGCCCAAAATGCATACTGTGATAACTAATACAATAACAAACAGAAAACCCACAACAAATGGGTTAGTGCAAAGGGCACTATTTAGACACATTCACACTGACAGACTGACCAGCTCTTGAAGTCCTGCAGAAATCCGTGGAAGTTTTGATAATTTTATGATCATTCCTAAATATTATACAACATTACATTAGTAATATTGACTGTCAGATACTGAGCCCAAAGTGGCCATGTGATGAACGAACGAATGAACGAATCAGACCCGAAGACGGTACTGACTGCAGAGCCGAAGCCTATGAGGCTGTCATGTGATGAACAAGTTTCCCCGCACAGACCCAGATAGGATCTTGCGCATGCGTGGTCAATACAAAATGAACGAATCTCTCCCGAGTCAAGATTCAAGATTCAAGAGATTCAAGAAGTTTTATTGTCATTTCAACCACATATAGCTGATGCAGTACATAGTGAAATGAAACAACGTTTCTCCAGGACCTGGTGCTACATAAACATACAACAACAAGTTCAACATAAAAACAACACCACAGAGCTAGGACAGAAGTTTGTCTTAGCCACGTAAAGTGCACAGTGTGCAGCTAGGTGCAAACAGAGCATAGACAAGACAGTGCAAAAGACAATAAATACAATAAAGACAACACAAAAAGAACACAGGACACTTAGCCCCGAAAAGAAAGAAAAGAACATGTGTGATGGAATGTAAGTGAAATAAAATAAGATAAAGTGAAATGATGTAAAAAAAAAAAAAGTATTATGGATCATATTAATCATATTAAGGATTCATTCAAAATGGACGAATCTTTCATGAACGACACATGACTATTAAACACAGTGATTCATAAAAGCATTGTTAAACATGTATAAACAAAAAGTAACCATGTGCCTTTATCATGAATTGAAGTTTAACCTATTTTCCTCTACTAAGAAAAAAAAGGAAGAAATTGCTTAGATTAACCTGAAGAAAACAGAAAACATTTGGTAAATTCCTCCAGAAAACATTTAAAAGGTCACCATATAGTGCAAATCAAATCAAAACCTGAAACTATTATACTATTCCAAGTAAACAAATCCACTAATATGTGTAAAATGGTGTTTGATCCTTTACAATTAGAATTTCAGACTATGATCCTGACAGGTTGGGTCTTGAAGGCTATCTGTATTTTGTTATTTTGACATTTTCATTTCACACTGTAGTGAATAACTCAAACTTTCTGATACTCTTTTAAAGGGATTTGTATATAAGTGAGAAATTAATTTCATGTATTTGAGTTGAGTTGAAAATCAACATTTTATATATATACACATATCTTGATGTATAGAAATGATCTGACTGAGGCTGTAATAGATGCAAATAAAATACTTTATTAGAGTTAGGATAGGAGGATGATAAGAGGAGGGTTAATAATGGTTGAAATGATATTAGATGAAAGACAAACAAAGATAATTCATTAACACTAAACCTGGAAATGTAACGAGAAAGCAATTATTTCTTATGAGAATGATAAAATGCTACACAGGCTACAACTGACTGTGCAATTCTGGTCCTAAAGTCCTGGGATCATTGTGCAGACCTGTCATGCGGAAAAAGAAGAGAGATATTTTAAAACATGACAATTGAAATACAACAAAATTAATTTATGTTTACCTGTGGAGCACTTGAGCAATGTAGGGACAAAATATGAACTGTAACAAAGTATGGAATGGGAACTTGTGAAAGAAATTGTGTGTTTGTGTGTGTGTGTTGTGTTGGTGGGTGCTGGGGAGGTGTGGAGGTAAGGGAAGGACATTGCTAAGAGCCTCTTCAAAGGCTTCACCATCTTCTTCTTGACATGTTGCCCGAGGAGATACCTAACCGCGCTGGCTAAAGCTGGCGGGTCGGTGTAGAGCTCCAGGGGCTGAGTGAACATTACCTCAAAAAGGCCTGTAAGGCCCAAGGATCCTATCAACAAATTACACACACAAACACAAATCCAGTGTAATGTCACTGTCTTAGAGATACAATGCTGACAATTTGTGTATCGTGGCATCAGAAGATATTTGAACACTTACAATAAGCACTGTGAAGTAGATCTTTGCTGCAAGCTCCCGAACATCTACATCCCCCTTGATGATGAGCGCAAGCAGGCGAAAAACAAATAAAGACACCAACAAAGAAATGCAGCAATGCATATATTTGAAATGCATTTCAAAATAATTCTTTTGAAAACTGCTCTTGCTTACAGCCATACCACTCTGAGAACGCCCACTGTCGTCTGATCTTGGAAGCTTAGCAGAGTCGAGCCTGGTTAGTACTTGGCTGGGAGACCACCTGGGAATACCAGGTGCTGTAAGCTTTTGATATCAATCCTTCATTTACTTTTGTCTTTGAATTCTCTTAGGACAACATCCTGTGATGGTGAAACTCTAGCTAAAATTTTGAAAAACAAATTAACAAAGAAGAACTTGCAAACAAATAAAAACAGAAATAAATAGAATTCTTTAAATAAAAAATCTTGCTTATGGACACCGAACAAACAAACCAATAAAGAAATACATTCAGAAATAAATAGAATTCTTTTCAAAGCAGCTCTTGCTTATGGCCATACTACTCTGAGAATGCCCTCCAGTGTTCAGAGTCGGCTGCAGTAGGGAGAGGAAGGCTCTCCCACAACTAATTTGTTTGTTTTTGTTGGAGTGGTGTATATTTGTCTTTTTCTGTGTATTTTCTGTTTTTCGTTTGACTTTGTGTACAAACCACCTAACAGCAGCATGATGCTGTCTGGAAGGTGGTTTTACCTGTCTTTTGTCGTTCTTGTGCCTTTCGTTTGAGGATTCCTCAAAATGGATGGACCTACGGTTACGGACCTGGAAATGGCTGGAGAGACGCCAGCTAATAACAATAATGGACTTGTTTATCGGCACCGAGTTGGAAACAGGATGGATGGAGGAATGAGGAAAAGTTTGAGGGACAGGAAATATCTGAAGGAGGCAACCGTGATTGTGGAGGTGGATACATTAAGTGAAGTGAAAGCGATGGATATTATGAAGGCAATATCGGAGACCATTGGAGGAGGAGAGATTTTGGCAGTAAGGCCAAGACAAGGACATGACTATGAGGTGACGCTGGAGAAGGAGCAATCGTGCGACGGATTGATGGATGGACTGACGAAAAATGGGATTAACTGCAGGGTAAAGATGCTGCAGAACAAGGAGTATGTTGTCTCTCTTATGCATTTGCCCATCTATCTGGATGATATGGTAATTCTGAAGAAGTTGGAAGGATGGGGAGTTTCTCCCGTTTCGGGAATTAGAAGAAAGTGCTACACAGACATTGAAGACGGCACAAGGTACATCAAAGTGAGATTCCCCAGAGAAGTGGTGTCACTCCCGTACAGCACAAAGTTTGAGACAGCGGAGGTGCAGCAATTCTGTAGGCTGGTGCACAGCAGCCAGGTGAAGATGTGTCGGCTGTGCATGAGCCCTGAACATCTGTTGAAGGATGGCCCAGACTTTAAGTGCTTTAAGTGCAGGGAGAGGGGACACTTTGCATAAGACTGCAATGCAGTCAAGTGCCCGGAGTGCCATGAGTTCCCGAGTGGATGTGAATGCTGGATGGAAGAAGAAGAAGGAGTCATTAAAGGCCAGGTAGATGGGCAAGTGCTTGAGGGACACAAGGTGGACGATGGAAACACCGTAGTAGAGCAGGACATAAGGAGTTCGCAGCAAAGAGAAAGTGACGAGAGAGAGGAGCACGTCGCGGAGGGAGAGAGCGGAGGGGAAAAAGGACGAGACAATGTGTCGACGGAAGTAGCGGAGCGAGCGATTATACCCATGGACATATTGGGCAGTTTGAATCTGCAGTTGGAAGAGACGAAAAAACCACGAGGAATGGAACAAGAGGCGACAAATATCGGAGGTAGAAAGAGGGATGGAGACACGGGGAACGACAGGGCAGGAAAAGGCCAGACAAGAAGGAGACCGCTAAAGGTAATGCCAAATGTGGGAATGGTAAGGAAAACGGTGATGAAGCATGGACTGGTGAAATGTTTAAATAGGTATGAAGTGTTAAGAGGTTTGGAGAAGAGATACGGAGATGATGAGTTATAGTTGCTTATTTTCTATTTTTTTTGATGGCTTTGCGATGTGTGACTTTCAACGCAAGAGGCTTGATGGAGTTGAAAAAATTTGAGTGACAGAAAAGTGTAAAAGAGCGGATGTCATTGTGTTACAGGAAACGAATTAAAGACAATGTGATGGATGTTTATAAAAAGAGTTGGGAGGGTGGGATTTTTTACAATAATGGAGATGGAAGATTGGGAGAGGGGTGGCTTTCTTGATGAAAGACAATATTTTTGGGGTTAGCCGTGTCATCTACAAGGACAATCTGGGGAAATGTATGGCGGTTGAGGTCAATGTTGATGGAAAGGAACTGCTTTTGATTAATGTTCACGCGCTGACGGTGGAAAAAGACAAAAAAGAGTTTTTCAATATATTGAGAAGTGTATTGGGGACATATAAGGAAATAATGATCGGGGACTTTAACACTGTCTTTAGTAAACAAGATATGGCAAAGGGGATGGTTTTTAAATCTGATATAGGGAGAAAGGAGTTAAAGGAGTTAATGGTAGAGTACAACATGCTGGATGTGTGGAGAGAGAGAAATGAACGGAAGACGGAATTTTCGAGGAGGCAAATAGTGGGACAATTTGTGTGCAGAACGAGAATAGATTTTGTTTTATGTACTAGAAATGTGGCAAATTTCATTGACGACATGAAGTATGAGGAAACTGCTTTAAGTGACCATAAGATGTTGTACTTTAAAATAGATTGGAGCGATGTGCAGAGGGGGCCGGGAATTTGGATTTTGAATACAGAGATTTTGAAAAATGAAGACTATGTGGCGAAGGTTAATGAACTTATTAGAGGAGGAAAATGAGATGTATAAAGAGGACAAGAGAATATGGTAGGAAAATGTGGAATATGCAATTAAGAGGTTCTCGATAAAATATTGCAGTAGAACAAAGAAATGTAAAATAGATAAGGAAAGAGATATAAAAGAAAGTATAGTAAGGGATTTGGGAATGGAAAATCAAGATATACAAAAAATAAGCAAAATGGAGGGCAAACTGAAAGAATTGGAGGAAAAAGAATATGAAGGGGCATGACTAAGAAGTAAGGCAAAATATATGGTGGAAGGAGAAAAATGCACTAATTTTTTTTTCGATTTAGAAAAAAGAGAGGGAGGGACAATCTGAAGGAGATAGGAGGGAGGGATGGTGGACTTGTGGGAGGGAATGAGAAAGTATTATTGGAAATAAGGAATTTTTATGAAGATTTGTTTAGGACAGAAGGGGTGGATCGGGATGAAAAAAAGAAATTGCTAGACTGCATAAAATCGAGGGTAAGTGAAGAAGATAAAAATCAATGTGATCAGGAAATAAGTGAAGAGGAAATAGAATGAGCAATTGAGCAACTGAATAAAAAGAAATCCCCTGGAGTAGATAGTTTGGGGAGTGAGTTTTATGCATGTTTTAAAGGGACTTTGGTAAATATTCTAAAAGAATTATTTGCTGAGGTCTTTGAAAAAGGGGAATTAAATGAAAGAATGAGAATGGGGTTAAGGAAAATAATATATAAAAAGAAAGGGGAGAAAATGGATCTGAAAAACTACAGGCCCATAACGATGCTGAATACAGATCTTAAAATCTTGGCAAAAGTCTTGGCAAATAGATTGCGGGAGGTGATACCAAGTATAATAAAGACCAATCAGGCATATGGAGTGAAGGGGAGGGACATCGCGAATATCACAATGTGCATAAGCGATACGATTTGGTATATGCAGGAACGGAATAAGGATGGTTATGTGATAAGTCTAGATTTTGAGAAAGCGTTCGATAGAGTGGAACGTGAGTATTTATTTGACGTTTTAAGGGCATTTGGGTTTGGAGGGAATTTTATCAAATGGATCAGAATTCTATATAAGGGGGCCTGGACGAAGGTTAAATGTAATGGGTTTTTAACAGATAGCTTTCCTATTTCAAGGTCTATCAGGCAGGGTTGTCCGCTATTGGCACTGCTATACACATTAGCTGCTGAACCCTTGGGATTAGCAGTGAGGAAGATAAAGGAAGTGAAGGGAATAAGATTAGAAGATCGGAAGGCGGGAAACAAAATGTTTAAGTATGCGGATGACACTATGGATAGAGGGGATAGAAAGCGTCAAAAGGGTTATGGAGGTCATAAAGAAGTATTGCAAGGGGTCGGGGAGTAAACTGAACGAGGCAAAAACAGTATACATGAGGCTTGGGAATGCATTGGTTTTAAGGGCTTATTTTACCTTTAAAGAAGTTGATGAACTAAAAATCCTAGGGATCTTGGTTGGGAAAAACAAGAGGGAAGTAAGAGATAAGATGTGGGAGGAGTTAGTATCAGGAATAGAGAGGAGGCTGAACTTTTGGAAACTGAGAACACTCAACCTGAAGGGGAAGGTTTTAATTTTGAATGTTTTAATGGCATCAAAACTCTGGTATGTTTTATATGTATATGATATGCCTGTCTGGACAGTACAGAGGTTGAAGAGAGGTTTTCTGGACTTTTTATGGGAGGGTAAACCAGCGAGGATAGTGTACAATACAACTGTAGGGGAGGTAGAGAAGGGAGGTTTAGGTTTCATGGATATAGAACAGAGAAAAAAGAGTTTGAGAGTGAAAGTAGTTCAAAAATATCTACAAGAAGGGAACACTGCAGAGTGGGAAAAAACGATGGGATATTTCTTGAACAAATATGGCAACTTTAACTTGGGGTATGGGATTTTATGGATGAGGACAAAAAACTGAATGACAGAAGGCCTACCGGATTTTTACAGAGAAATCTTAAGCACTTGGGGGAAGTTTTTAGAGAAAATTGAGTACGCTCCTCAAGGGAGGGAAAACATGTTAAATCAACCTCTGTTCTTGAACAAAAGCATTTTGCATCAGGGGAAAGAAATATTCTTTAAGAAGTGGATGGGTCACTTCCTGTGTTTGAAGCGTTCTTGAAGAGTTCTTGCCTGTGTTGGCGTTTTTCATTTGAAGTTTTATATCGTCTGTTTCTTTTTCTCTTTCACCTAAATTTCTTACTCTGTCAGGTTTTGTTTGCTAAATCTTTACTTGCATATCGCAGTTAATTGTTCTTTTGTTTTTCTCTCGGGTGAAGCCCCCCTCCCCCCCCCCGGTTTTTACACAGCAGTCGGAGGATAGATTCACTCAAAGGTACGTGATCATTCATTATGACTAACTTTCAGCTTGTTCAGTGTTTGAGCTGCAGTTAGCTAGTTAGCTCTCTGACGGAGAAGATATTAGCTTTAGAGGTGTGCATCCAGACTCTAGAGAGTCTGGATGCACACCTCTAAAGCTAATATCTTCTCCGTCAGAGAGCTAACTAGCGTACACTTATCACAGGTAAAATTAACACTAACGACGGAGGAAGAATTACTGAACATCCTGCAGCTCAAACACTGAACAAGCTGAAAGTTAGTTCAGCTTGAAGCTAATAAAGATATTAGCTTTAGAGGTGTGCATCCAGACTCTAGAGAGGGTTAGTGATGGTGAGACCAGTGTAGTGTCTGTAGGAGGAAGTCTGGATGCCTTAGGTGGAGTTAGTAATCCCCCAACTCCGGCATTAGAGCCCTCACAGCGGGGCGAATGGGTGACGACTCGGCGGCATAGTCGCGCAGCCAAGGCTAACGCTAAGGCTTGCCCACGGGAGCACCACTCCTCTCCACTTCACATGACCAACAGGTTTGCTCTCCTCAGTGAAGAACCCACTGAGAAACCTGAAAGAGCTCTGGTTATAGGAGACTCAATTTTAAGGCATGTGAAATTAGCTAGGCCTTTAGGGGCTCCTGCAGCACAGGTTAGGTGTATTCCGGGAGCCAGGGCGCCAGACACTGCAGGTAATCTTAGGGTCCTAGACAAGCACAGGTTCTCCAAGATAGTTTTCCATGTAGGAGCTAATGATATACGCCTTCGTCAGTCTGAGGTTACTAAGAGTAATGTTGTAGAGGTGTGTAAATTAGCGAAGGCGATGTCCGATGCCGTAGTATGCTCTGGCCCCATCCCAATGCGGTGTGGTGATGTAGCTTACAGCAGGTTATGGTCGCTGAACTGCTGGATGTCCAGGTGGTGCTCCGAAAACAATGTGGGCTTCATAGACAATTGGAGCTCTTTTGAGGGCAAGGCTGGCCTGTTAGGACGGGACGGTGTCCATCCCACTCGGGAGGGTGCTGCTCTCATTTCTTGCAGCATAGCACATAGTCTTAGAGCAGATCTAGTTAATCGGTGACAATCCAGGGCCAGGGCCAGGGAGCAGACAAGCAGGTTAATCCGACCGTCTGCTGGCTGCAGAGAGTCATCACTCAGGGTTCATAACATTGAGACTGTGTCTATTCCCCGAACCAAACGAAAATGTTTTAACAATAAGAAAATTTGTTTTAGTAACCTGACTAACATAAAACTAGATGATAGTGAATGCACAGCCAGCACCTTTGATCTGAAGCTAATACAATAGAATAGAAAAGAAATTCTAGACAAAAGTTGACCCCTTTAAATGTATAGCAATTGCATTTGTATGCATGAAGGTTTTCCGGACCTTATTTCTCCCTAAAAACACTCTAGCTATCCCACCGCTTGATAATTACCACAGGCTTGCTCATTAGGGATAAAATAGTCTAATTATAGAATTTAATAATTTATTCTTATTTCTAGTTAATTAGTTATTTTTATTAATTATTTTTATAATTAATATTATTTATAATTATTATTTTTATTTTTATTAGTTATTTTATTAACTCTTTCTCTGTTTTCTTCTTTTGTAAAGCTGCTTTGAGACAATGTTCATTGTAAACGGCGCTATACAAAATAAACTGAATTGAATTGAATTGAATTGAATCAATAGACAGAAATCTTTCTCAACACCTTCCATTCAGTGGCTTGAATACATTTCTGTCACACAAAACCTTCCCATTCAGCATGCTCTGAACGAAGGTGAAGCGGGGTTTGGTCTGTATTTTGTTGATGGCTATTGTGAAGTGGGTCAGACACGAAAGGTATTCGAGTTTCTCGGATGTTTTTACCACGGGTGTGAAAAGTGTTTTTCCTCATCGGTCCCCTACCCCCTTAACACCAACATTAGCTTCGGTGATGTCCGTCAAAAACGTTGGAAAAAATTAAGTATTTGCAAGAGACCCACAATTTACACGTCACAATGATTTGGGAGCACGAGTGGAGTGAAATGAAGAAAAGTGACATCAACGTGGTAAACTTTCTAAAAGAGTTTGACTTTCCAGAGCGTTTAAACCCCCAAGACGCCCTTTACGGCGGTAGAACCAACACATTGCATTTACATTACACGGCTAAAGACAGGGAGAGAATAGATTATTATGATTTCACCTCTCTTTATCCCTACGTAAATAAGACAAAAACATACCCGATCGGTCACCCAGTCATCATTTACCGTAGCTTTGAACCTTTGAAGAATTATTTCGGGTTAATCAGAGCGAAAGTATTACCACCTAGAGGTCTGTGA
Source organism: Hemibagrus wyckioides (assembly GCF_019097595.1). NCBI lineage: Eukaryota > Metazoa > Chordata > Actinopteri > Siluriformes > Bagridae > Hemibagrus > Hemibagrus wyckioides. The sequence goes on from NC_080728.1 coordinate 2,130,768, forward strand.
CTAGCGGTGCAGTCATTCAGACCAAGCCCGAGCTCTTACAGGAACTTGGGCTTCTATCGAAATAGCTAAGGCCATCGAAAAGGGTTACAAAATTTTAAAAGTGTTTGAAGTCTGGCACTTTCCTAATAGATCTAACAATCTCTTTACCGATTACATTAAAATGTTCCTCAAAACCAAACAGGGAAGTTCAGGCTATCCATCCTGGATAGTCGATGAAACCACAAAAGAGACATACATTAAAAATTATGAGCATAACGAGGGGATCAAGTTGGATCCTAATCACATCAGTGTCAACCCTGCAAAAAGATCTGTGGCTAAACTAGCGTTAAATTCACTGTGGGGTAAAATGTGTCAAAAACCGGACAGATCAAACACGTCTCTGATCAGAGATCCCGGTGAGTTTTTAAACTTTATGTTCTCAGATATCTACAACGTTAGCCATTTCTCTTTTCTGACTGATGAGGTCGCTCTCACACAGTGGCGTTATAAGGACGATAGACTTATTACACCGGGTAATGCAAACATGTTCATAGGAATTTTTACTACGGCATATGCGAGATTAGAACTGTACAATCTGATGGATCGATTAAAACAACAATGTTTATACACCGACACAGACAGCATCATTTTTAAAAGTAAGGAAGGTGATTGGATGCCTCTTTAAATGATTATTTGGGGGGTCTTACCAGCGAACTGGATGACGGTGATCAAATTATCGCGTTTGTTAGTGCGGGTCCTAAAACCTACGGTTATAAAACTAAAAAAGGAAAAACATCTATGAAAGCAAAAGGTATTACTTTAAATTACACCAATTCTGAAGTTGTCAATTTGAAATCGTTGACAGAGCTGGTGGACGCTCGAGTAAAATATCCGGATCAACCTCGTCAACTTATAACATCGCACAACCAAATCATTCGAGATAAAAAAGGGTTTCATTTGAGAAATCAAACGCAGATAAAAAGATTCAGAGTTGTGTATGACAAACGTGTTTTATTACCGGGTTTCACAACTCTCCCTTATGGATATTAAGACTGTTCATGTTTATGTGTGTATATGATTGTATGTATGTATAATAAAATGGTCATGTTTGTATGTATGTATATAAAAAGTTCATTTTGTTTGATTCTGTCAACCTGATTTGATCGCTAGTCATGGAAAATATGAATGTAACCACTTTTGATGCGAGGTTGCAACTGCCATTTTCAAGTATTGTGTGTGGATCGAGTAATAGCGGAAAATCTTTTTTTTATCAATCAATTGTTGGACAACTGTAAAGAGGTGTTGTCAAAAGTACCCGAAAATATCGTGTGGTTTTATTCTTGCTGGCAACCTTTGTACGATGAGATGACAAAAATAAACATAAAATACCCGATTCATTGTGTGATGATGAACTTTTACCTCCTAGCAAGACAAACTTATTGGTAATAGATGATTTAATGGAGTCAGCCAGTAAAAACGAGGAAGTAGAGAAGGCTTTTACAAAATACAAACACCACAGAAATCTAAGTGTTATCTATCTGGTACAGAATTTACTTTTTCAAGGTAAGAGCAGTAGAACAATTAACTTAAACACAAATTATATGGTTCTGTTTAAAAATCCTAGAGACAAATTACAAATCAGCATACTAGCTCGGCAAATGTATCCAGATAATAGTAAATATTTTCTGGAATGCTTTCGAGATGCAACAATTAGACCTTATGGGTATTTATTTGTCGATTTAAAAGCTAATACACCAGAAGACTTTAGGCTACGGTCCGGGTTGTTACCGCTAGAAAATCCAGTTGTGTATATTCCGAAGAAGAAGAAGAACAACAAATATCTTTAAAACGTCTGCTCGGTTGAAAAAAACCTTCCCCCGTTGAAAAAATTACACAAGTCAACCCCCACTCAGAGAAAGTATATACTGCGTGACGCACCAGCTGATCTCATTCACACCATCTGCGAATTGGCATTAAACCTTCTTAGAGGGAACATCCCCCTAACATCAAAGCAGTACAGGGAATTAAAAAAACGGAAAAAATGGATCAAACTTTTTGCTAATAAAAGAGCGTCTGTAGAAACCAAAAGAAAAGTCATTAACCAATCTGGTGGATTTCTTCTTCTGCTGCTTAGTATAGCAGTGCCTTTTATAAGCAGTTTAATCGCATCTCGTAACAGTTAACATGGAGAGGGGCAGAGAAAATGTATTTAGTCCCTCAAAATCAGATTGATAAGCTTAGAAACAATTCTGTGGAGAAAGAAAACTTAAGAAAGACTGTTGAAAACAACTTAGAAGACGGGATACGTCAAATTTTGTCAAGGACAGATCTGAACGAATATGAGAAGGCGAAACTCTACACGATGACCCTGCAAAAGTTTTTAAACTTGGTTAAACTAGGAGAGCAGGAAACAACACAGTTGACGCTGTCCCTCCCCCAAATACCGCACAATAAAACTGAAGCAGCAGCAGCTACTGAAGTTACACAACCTAAAGAAGAAGAAATTGTACAAGAGGTGCTTGCTAACATACCTACAAAGAGCAAAAGAAATGCTTCGTACATTATGGAGAAAATCCAAAAATCCGATGATGTTGCGTCGTGGAATGATGCTGGTGAATTTTATTTTTAACGGAAACATGATCAAAGGGTCTCACATGGTAGATCTACTTAGAAATCTCACAGCCCCTCATAAAGTTTCTGACGACCGGAGACCTTTAGGTTGGACAGAATTACTACACACTGTAGCTGGTCTAAATATACCCTTTTCAACGATACCTAACGGGGTTGCTCGACGCAAAATATCTGACATAAAAAGTTCTAAAGACCCATATCCTTCTAACCCCATGCCCCCTTCCCCACCCCCTATAAGAAGAAGGAAAGACCACAGTTCATTGACCCCGGCTTTTCTCCCGTTCTTACCCACTCTGACTGGATCGATTTTTGAAAATGACTTTCAAAGGACTATGTTTGTTTCAATGTAATTTGTAACATTTTATTCAATAAAAATAACTTTCAAAAAGAAATATCTTGTGATGCATCATAAATAATTAAATAATTCACTACATGCATGAATAAAACATTTCCAAAGAGTTAACACATTGCATACATCTAAATGATTGCATTTTTTATTTACTCTAGGGTATTTTTTTTACCAAAAGACACAACAGCATTATCATTTCGTTTTAAATCATCACTATACTTAGACATAATACGGTTAAAAGAAAAACCTTTAGCTCTGTGACATAGAAAAAATACACAGTGTTGTCCACAAGAAACTGAAGTAAAGTCTTGAACCTGTATAGGGTTATATTTCATTTCATGGCAGTTCTTTCTCAAAAAGTAGTGAATAGATTCAGGAAAGAGTTCATAGTCTGGCGGGTGTCCGTACGAGTCAAAAAACTCTCCAGAGGTTTCATCATTAAGACACAAAGCTAACCAGTGTTCCCCAGGTATATTTCTCGGATGTGTATTAACAATAAATAGCGCCGGAAAATTTTTAATAGTACTCACAGGTAGCTCATCACAGGCCATCACACCTCGAAATATATTATCTATCTCACAGCAACTTCTCATAACGGCTGTTAGTTCCTCGGTATCCATGAGGTACTGGTAATCGATGAGCACATTTCTCCGGTTGTTTATTTCAAGAATACTGTCAAAACTGGCGTAGACGATGAGATTCACTGTTCTCGGTAGGGGGACGCGAAATCTGAGTTCCAGTCGCATGTTCCCCGACTTTATGACAAATGTTGACCACAGTCATCATCGGGGTTGAGGTTGAATGCAAATAAAGTATATCCGTTCGAATACTCTTCTCTGTTTAAAGCCAGAGGTTGATCTTTTAGTTGCTTTCCCGATGCTTGAATTAAAGCATAGAATTCACGAACCGCATTACCGGATCGGAAATCAGGTTGAAACGGTTTTGCAGGGTATTGAGTTCCGTCCACGTACAGAGCCACAAACTCTGTATCGTAATGTTTAAAATTAAAAGGGTTTTTATTGAACGCCCCGCTGAAGGCGTCGTTGTCTACTAAACCGAAAATTAAACTTTTAGGTAAAGGTCCGAGGAAGACGTTTTCTTGAGAACAATGGCGACTCCCCGCTGGTAAGCTAAAGGTTTTCATACAAACTCTCTCGATCGGATACTTAGCCGTGGCTGTGCCAAGAGCTCTCGCGTGACCTATTCTTATAGGTGGAGAAACGGTAACTTTCTTGACAAACAGGGCTGCGTTGATCATTTTTAGAGTGAAACTTCCGTTGCCTTCCTTCATCAAACAAAATTCGTCTTTACTACGAACCATTTTAATTCTTAAATCCACACCGTTCAACAACAGTTTATCTTGAAAAAATATATCGGAGTGAATGTGTCCGATCAGATCAAACATGTTGCTTTCAACGGTGAATCGGACCCTTCGCTTAAGACCCTCATTTCGCCCCTCGGGGTCAGTGGCGTCCATATGTCCTGCGGTGTCCTTATAGAATAATCCTGTGCAAAATTGTGATTCCAACGTTTCTTTACCATAATTGAGCAGACATTCAAATTCAACGCGGTAAGCATAAGTACTGCTTGATTGTGAAATAAGTCGGTCCCCAAGCATGACGTTGACTTGTGAAAACATGGAAGCTATGGGGTAATTTACAACCCCCACCTTAGCATCGTCGTCTATGTTGGTCCCATCAGCGTTGATGATTTTACAAGCGAGATGTAGGAACGTGTTATTCAAATCGAGGTAATCTTCACCGTTTCCGGCCACGAAGAACTCCAAGGGCCCATTGTCCGTCAGAGCAGAAAGCGGTGGTATTTCGACGTAAGTGTACTTTTCAATACTAGTCTGTGTATAAGGTAATGTGAAAATATCCAGCTCGGACTTTGTACACTCTGTGGATAGACTGTGTAAGAAAGCCATGGTGTTAGAAAATGTTCAGCTGCTTTCTTTTGCGGGAGACGGGAGCATGCTTCTTGTCTCTCTGCTTGGTCTTTTTCACACTGGTTTTGATGTTAGTTACTCTACGTCTTTTATTCGGAATCGTGTGTCGTTGCCCCGGGGGTCTTTTAGATTTTTTACGTGAAAGCATCGCGAGACCTGACCCCTCCTGATTCTGAGTTTGCGTCTTGTTCATAATGTTGGTCACTACATCGCTTACAATACCCTTGGCTGCTGTTTTTAAATGAGGTTTTGCTATAGATACCCCCTCTTGAGGAACGGTATAGCCATTCTAAAAAGCCCTTTAAACAGGCCTCCTAGACCCGCCCCATACATGACAGGGGCGCCTTGAAAACTAGGGAGTCCATTTCCTGCCTGATTGACGTAGTAATTCACATAACCATGCGGGTCAGCATAACCCCTATCTAACATTTTCACAGACGGAACGAGTGTCTAGCAGGTCTGAAGTGTAGTTTAACTATGAACTTTCCGTAACTAAACGGTATATGCTTGTTCTGATCCGATTTGACTTCGATCACGATATCGGTAATGTGGTTCTTAGTTACACGTGTGTAGTGTTGCTTATCATACGCTATACTAACTATTTTATTTTTTTCCCCCGTTATTTGTACGCATCTCAGTAATGGGGCAAAGCTGTCACCGACTCTTTGATACTCTATGATGTCACTATACACATACATGGTGTAAAATCCTGCACGAATATCAACAGGTTTGGGTGCTTCTGGAGCTTCAAACATTAACATACCGTCTGGGGGTAGACCCAGCATATAGGCCAGGTTTCCATTAGCGCTGAATGTGTACGATAATTGGCATACCATACGTAATTTATTTTTTATAGGGTTAAAGGATAACTCCATGTCGATATTATGGTTTCTCATCGTTTGGTTGATTTCACTAACCAGGTTTTCAATACTTTCGTAATACGCTTTAGTGATGTGACAGACATAGTATTTTATTTTCTTTGATCCGTTCATCAGAACCACATGAAATTGACATTCTTTCTGGGTTACTGAGTGCCAACTATGGACATATTGAACCTCCGCGAGTGAGACTTCCCAGTCTCCTTTTAGATCAATTGGTTTGGCTAGTTTAGTAGTGTAGTGTGAGATCTTATTATCAGGGTAAATGTCCGTAGACGCGTTGCTCGGAAGAGTCACAAAGAATCCGCACTCATCCATGACTTAATGAATATAGTTAGAAGTTGTGTTCGCATCGTGATCTTTAAATTCTATCGTCCGATGTTCACTACTGCTTCAGCCGGAATCCAGGAATTGAATTTCCGGGGCCAATTAAGTCATTTCACCAGACATAACTTTTTCCGGTTTAGAGTCTTTTCTGACGGGATTTTCTCAATTTTGAACGTCTTATCTTTTCCAATAATAATCTTTTGTATCTCAGGCTCATAAAATGTCCCATCAATTTTTTCCCCGTCACAGTCTTGCAGTTTATATACCGGGGGATCTCTCAGTATCCGTTCAGAAACTGTAAAATATTCATCCGTAAAATTTTGTTCATATCCTTTTTCAAACTGTCCTTTTGATCTGGAAATTCTAACTACGTCACCTATTTTATATTTGAATTTTATTTTCTCTATTTTCTTCATTTTCGATGAGCATAACCCGTAAAGAGTTTTAAATACCGTGAAAGAATTGGCTTCGTTGACCTCGGCTTCATTCTGATGCTGGAATGATAATTTTGGTTGTAACCATGAACCAGATCTTGTACAACGTCTGTGTATTTCCTCGTGTTAAAAGTGGTAAAATATCTCCACATTTTGGTCTTTAGTGTTCTGTTGAACCTCTCACACACCGCTGCTTTTTGCCCTGTACCCGTGGCGAAATGAATAATGTAGTGTTTTTTCATTAAATTCTGAAACTTCTTGTTAAAAAGCTCCTTCCCTTGATCAGTTTGTAGTTTCTTAGGGGTTCTACCTTCCTTTAGAATGGACTCAAAAGCTTTAGTTACTTCATCAGCGGTCTTGTTTCGTAACACACGCACCCAAGCATATTTGGATATCTATACACGTTATCAAAAATTTCTCATTGTCATTAATGTCTGACAGGTTACTCATATCTACTAAATCAGCTTGCCATTGTTCATTGATGTGTTTCACACATCATTTTCACGAAAACAGTATTTCTTTTAAACTTTGTAGACACCGGTTTATGAAGAGTGTAAGCATCCTGCTCAGCTAACCAATTTTTTATCTCTACATCAATAACTCTTTTACCCGTTTTCTCAACGATAGCTCTTTGCAAACTCTCAACACCGCCATATGATCCAGGGTCGGATGGCGTATAATATATGTTTTTCAATAGACGTTTACTCGTTTTGAAGTGTCAGAACAATAATGATCAAACAAGATTATAGATTATTGTTTTTATTAAAAAAGACACATCACGTGGTTATAGTTACGTAAACATTTCAAATAATCAGAGAATTAAAAACAAATTAAACTTTATTTTATAAAACATTTTAAAATAATAATTTCAAATAATCAATAGACTAAAAACAAATTAAATTTTATTTTATAAAACATTTTTAAAATAATAATTTCAAATAACCAATAGACTAAAAACAAAATAAACATTTTTAAATATTAATTTCAAATAATCAATAGACTAAAAACAAATTAAACTTTATTTTATGAAACATTTTTAAAATAATATTTTCAAATAACCAATAGACTAAAAACAAAATAAACATTTTTAAAATAATAATTTCAAATATCCAATTGACTAAAACCAAAATAAACATGGATAGGGTTAGTGAAAATAACCAGGATGTTGTTCATCGATTTCAAATGGTGATGATCTCAGTCTTCAGATCTTTCTCGGAGTCAGAACCGACGTGGCTTGCTTTGAAGTTTCCCATGTATGAGAGGAGTCAGGGGGTTCCAGAGATGCTTGAAAGGTCCAGTAATCAATAACGTCTTCATACACCTGTTCGTTGCAGATTTCCTTCGTTCTCTCTTTAGCCTCACTCAGAACCGTTTTGATAAATGGTTCATCTTTCCAATCACAAACGGTAGCTTCTGCGATACCCTGAATTTTTTCTAAGGATGGAGTTTGTTTGACACCGCACATTTTCAGTCCTTTAGCCACAGCGTATTTCAGCCATGGTTTAAATAGCTTTTTCATCAATCTGTAGGAGTTCATATGCAGGTAGTATTGTTCAGGATCGAAAAGGCACGAGTGTTGGAGTTGGCTCGGGTGATCAATCACACAACCGTTACAGTTGTCTTTGAGATCTTGATCGATGATCCTGTCCAGCAGTTCACCCGTCACATCGCGGATGATAGCCAGAACAGTGGTAGAAGTACACCCATCAGTTTCATCGTTTGTAGACAGATAGGTTAGATTTCTTTTTCCTAAGGAATCATCGATGTTTTCATCATCTTTATAACCAGAACAGGTCGCATCATCACTCTCGGAAGCGGCCGAGGTGTAGAAGAATGGTCTGAATTCTTGAGACATTTCGTTCTCAGATGATCAGAAGTTTTACAACTCAAAATTTAGTCGGGGTCATATATACAGCATTAGGGGTGGAGTCAGTAGAAGGCGTGGTTTCTGCTCAGTCTTGAAAGACTATTGAATCAGAAAAGTTCCTCTAGTTTTACTCGTATTGCTTCCATTTCTTTGATTCTCACCACTTTTTTGAATGATTTGTCGATTTGATTAAAGTACTGATTTAGATCATGCCAACTGGTGCGTTCATACCTCACTTCGCTGATCTCTTTGTTTTCAGATGCGTAGGCTTTGGCTGTAGCGGAGGTAGAAATATGTAGTGAAACTTGATTCTTGGAGAAATTTATTGCTCTGGTGCGATATGTCTGTTGCGGAGATGTATAGGTTTTCTATTTCCGTTTGTAGGCCTCCGGTGAAAAGAAATCCATCCGAATGTACTCAAAGTCTTTACACCATTTACGAAATGTTTTCCAGTCACACTGGTCAAAAGTTACCATCTCTACATTGCTTCAGTGAATCCGCCCCGGTCCCGATAGCTTGAAAAGCGTTACGTCTACTGATTCTACACTGAAATAAAAACCGACTGTACAATCGTTTGATAAAGACCAGTATTGAATATTTTCATGTTCTAAAATGTCTGCAAATCTAACCATAGTAGATTTCTGTTGTTTCAGTGCATCAGGACAAGTGGCCATAGTTGCGATCAATGAATCTACGATATTCTATATGTGAAAATATAAAGTATTTCGAGGGCAGAAAATGGGTGTGTCACGTATAGGGGTGTTGTGTGTGTGTTTGTGATTAAGGGTCTGATGAGGTGGGATTATGTAACCTTCAGGAGATAAACTTATAAATTATGAGTTTTATCAGTTGAAACATACTTGTCCATATGTTTATGTGCGTAAGTGTGTCACGTACAGGGGTGTTGTGTGTGTGTTTGTGATTAAGGGTCTGATGACGTAGGATTATGTAACCTCTCCATCAATCATCCTCATTGGATGAAAGGAGGGCGGGATATTGTGATGGAAACGATTTCTGATTGGTTGAAAGGGAGGCGGGATATTGCGACGGATACGTTTTTCTGATTGGATGAAAAGAGGCGGGACATTGTGAAGTGGACGATTCTGATTGGATGAAAAGGGGCAGGACATTGTGATGTGGAAGATTCTGATTGGCTGTCAGACCTGTCAAAATTGGATTAATAAAATATACCAACTATATTCTCTCTAATGGACAACCTGAGGCCACACCTATACAGGCATGCATAAAGTCACATAACCAAATAAGACCCAACTCCTGAAAACCAACAATTAAACATTAAAGCATACACAGCTTTGCCAGAGCAAAGCTCACAAAAATACATCAAACTCATTGATGTTCCTCTCCACGGAAATCTTTAGTAAAAGGCGAAAGATTTACACATAATTGAAGAGAAACCAGAGCTATAAAGAAAAAAAAAAAAAAAAGCCTAGCAGCACCGGTAAATCCTTGTCGGAGAAACACAATGCTCGATGAGGGTAAGGCCAGCCCTTTGGGTTGGTTGAGTGGAAAAATGGTGGGGAAAGGATTACGAGCAACAACTGACAGTGGTGAGCAGAAGGAGGCAACGATAGGCTAGGAAACAGAGCGGGTTAAATGCAGACATAATTTGGTAAGTAAGTAAGTAAGTAAGTAAATAAGTAAGTAAAGTAATTTTTTCTCCTTCATTTTACATCAGAAAACAATACACCAAGCCTGGAAGTACTGTAATACCAGGCCGATCAGCGGAGCGGAGGTAGCAAGCCCCTTTTCCGGCTCCCGGCTCTAAAAATCTGTTTAATATAGAGGACGTATCAGATATTAAACTGATAAGAACAGATTTTTTTTTTCAATCCAAATCCTACCCATATCCATACCTAACCAGTCGCCTTCTCAAGGACAGACTAAGGATTGTAACATGAACCCAGACCAAGGCCAAAAAGCCAGAGCAGTGAATACAATAGATCCTAGGTAAAAAGCCTGAGAAGTGATCCTACACAAAGCCCAATCAATCTATTCTCCTTCTCAAACCCAGTCAAAGCCCACTTGATCTAAGAGAAGCAGAGAACCAGAGAACACTTGATCTAAGCCAATAGGCCAAAAAGCAATAAACTTTTATCTCCTCTGCTTAACAGACAGCCTCAGAACACACCTACACAGGCATGCATAAAGTGACATGACCAAATAACCCAACTTCAGGAAACTACCTACTTAACATTGAAGCATACACAGCTTTGACAGAGCAAAGCTCATAAAAATATATCAAACTCATTGATGTTCCTCTCCATGGAAATCTTTAATAAAAAGTGAAAGATTTATACATGAATTAAGAGAAACCAGAACTAAAAAGAAAAAAGGTGAGCAGCACTAGGAAACCCTTGTCGGAGAAAAACAATGCTCGATGATGGTAAGGCCGGCCCCTTTTTTTTTTTCTTTCTTTTTTTTTTTTGTTTATATCCTTTTCGTCACACTCGCCTTCTCAAAGGCAGACTAAGAAGTGCAACGTGAATACAGTCACAGCCCAAAGCCAGACCAGAGAACACTTGATCTTAACCAAAAGGCCGAGAAGCAATAAACTTTTATCTCTTCTGCTTAATGGACAGCCTCAGGCCACACCTATACAGGCAGGCATAAAGTCACATAACCAAATAAGACCCAAGTCCTTGAAACTAGCCATTTAATATTGAAACATACACAGCTTTGCCAGAGCAAAGCTCACAAAAATACATCAAACTCATTGATGTTGTGTAGGATCGCTTCTCAGGCTTTTTACCTAGGATCTATTGTGTTCACTGGTCTGGCTTTTTGGCCTTAGTCTGGCCTTGAGAAGGTGAATGGTTAGGGATGGATAGGATTTGGATTGGAAAAAAAAATCTGTTCTTATCAGTTCATCGTCCTCTATATTAAACAGATTTTTAGAGCTGGGAGCCTGAAAAGGGGCTTGCTACGTCTGCTCCACGGATCGGGCTGGTATTGCAGTACATCCAGTCTTGGTGCACCATTTTCTGATGTAAAATGAAGGAGAATCAATTACAGAATTACTGATTTACTATCTTACTTACTTACTTACTTACTTACTTACCAAATTATTTCTGCATTCAACCCGCCCTGTTCCCTAGCCTATCTTCACCTCCTTCTGCTCGCCACTGTCAGTTGTTGCTCGTCAACCTTTCCCCACCCTTTCTCCACTCAACCAACCCAAGGGGCCGGACTTACCCTCATCGAGCATTGTGTTTCTCCGACAAGGGTTGCCCGGTGGTGCTCTTTTTTTTCTCTTAAGTCATGGGTAAATCCTTCGCCTTTTATTAAAATTTCTGTGGCGAGGCACATCAGTGAGCTTGATGTATATTTATGAGCATTGTTCTAGTGAAGCTGTGTATGCTTCAATGTTAAATGGGTAGTTTCCTGGAATTGGGTTTTATTTGCTTAAGTGACTTCATGCATGCCTTTATAAGTGTGGCCTGAGGCCTTTTGGCTAAGATCAAGTGTTCTCTGATTAAATTAAATTCCTTCCTATTTAATCTAATACCTATGTTTGTGGATACTGTTGGAAACTGTGAATTTCCCTTTGGGATGAATAAAGTATCTATCTATCTATCTATCTATCTATCTATCTATCTATCTATCTATCTATCTATCTATCTATCTATCTATCTATCTATCTATCTTTTCACATGTTTGGGGTCAAATATTATATGAAATGTGATTGTTTACTTTAAAATGCCAAAATTCATGAGAAACAAAGGAAAGTTTGTTTGGAAAAAATATGAATTTTGATATGAAATATGACTTTTTTCATCAAAGTGCAAAAATTCAGAAGAAACATGGAAACAGTGATAGTAGATGAAAATTCACTTAACAAAGTCAACTTTCATCATTTTTCATCGAACAGGCTTGTTTCCAGCCACAGCGCCGAGTGCTCTCTGCATTGTGCTTCTCTGGCGCTGAAAATGCGATTCCGCAAGTCTCAGCGCTCTACGAGCAAGGGAAAGCGGTTTTTCAGGCAATCGCTTGTTTGCAGCTGAATGGGGCAGTTTTCTTGGACTTTTATCACATGTTTGTGGTCAACTATGATATGAAATGTGATTGTTTACTTTAAAATGCCAAAATTCATGAGAAACATAGGAAAGTGATAAAAATATGAATTTTGGTATTTTTAGTCTTCTCAAGGCCAGAGTAAGGATCGTAAACATGATCCCAGAACAAGGCCAAAATGCCAGACCAGTGAACACAATAGATCCTATCTGAAAAGCATGAGAAGCAATCTTACACAAACCCCATTCCATCTATTCTCCTAATCAAACCCAGTCAAAGCCCAAAACCACACCAATCCAACACTTGATCTTAGCCAAAAGGCCCAGAAGCAATAAATTTTTGTCTTCTCTGCTTAACTGACAGCCTCAGGCCACACCTATACAGGTATGCGTAAAGTCACATAAGCAAATAAGACCCAACTCCTGGAAACTACACATTTAACGTTGAAGCATACACAGCTTTGCCTGAGAAAAGGTCATAAAAATACATCAAACTCATTGATGTTCCTCTCCATAGAGATCTTCAGTAAAAAGCAAAAGATTTATGCATGAATTAAGAGATTTTTTTTTTACAATCCAAAACCTACCTATATCCATCCCTAACCATTCACCTTCTCAAAACCAGACTAAGGATTGTAACATGAACCCAGACCAAGGCCAAAAAGCCAGACCAGTGAACACAATAGATCCTAGCTAAAAATCCTGAGACGTGATCCTACACAAACCCCATTCTATCTATTTTCCTTCTCAAACCCAGTCAAAGCCCAAAAACAAACCAGAGAAAAAGATTTATGCATGAATTATGAGAAACCAGAGCTACAAAAGAAAAAAGGCCGGCAGCACTAGGAAACCCTTGTCGGAGAAACACAATGCTCGATGATGGTAAGGCCGGCCCCTTTTTTTTTTTCTTCCTTTTTTTTTTTTTGTTTATATCCTTTCCGTCACACTCGCCTTCTCAAAGGCAGACTAAGAAGTGCAATGTGAATACAGTCACAGCCCAAAGCCAGACCAGAGAACACAATAAACAATAAGCAATAAACTTTTTTCTCTTCTGCTTAACGGACAGCCTCAGGCCACACCTATACAAGCAGGCACATAACCAAATAAGACCCAAGTCCTGGAAACTAGCCATTTAATATTGAAACATACACAGCTTTGCCAGAGCAAAGCTCACAAAAATACATCAAACTCATTGATGTTGTGTAGGATCGCTTCTCAGGCTTTTTACCTAGGATCTATTGTGTTCACTGGTCTGGCTTTTTGGCCTTGGTCTGGCCTTGAGAAGGTGAATGGTTAGGGATGGATTAAACAGATTTTTAGAGCTGGGAGCCTGAAAAGGGGCTTGCTACATCTGCTCCACGGATCGGGCTGGTATTGCAGTACATCCAGTCGTGGTGCACCATTTTCTGATGTAAAATGAAGGACAATTAATTACTGAATTACTGATTTACTATCTTACTTACTGATTTACTATCTTACTTGCCAAATTATTTCTGCATTCAACCCGCCCTGTTCCCTAGCCTATCTTCACCTCCTTCTGCTCACCACTGTCAGTTGTTGCTCGTCAACCTTTCCCCACCCTTTCTCCACTCAACCAACCCAAGGGGCCGGACTTACCCTCATCGAGCATTGTGTTCCTCCGACAAGGGTTTCCTGGTGGCGCTCGTTTTTTTTTCCTCATAGCTCTTTTTTTCTCTTAAGTCATGGGTGAATTTTTCGCCTTTTATTAAAATTTCTGTGGAGCGGAATATCAATGAGTTTGATGTATATTTATGAGCATAGCTCTAGTGAAGCTGTGTATGCTTCAATGTTAAATGGGTAGTTTCCTGGAAATGGGTTTTATTTGCTTAAGTGACTTCATGCATGCCTGTATGAGTGTGGCCTGAGGCTGTCCGTTAAGCAGAAGAGATAATCGTTTATTGTTTCTCGGCCTTTTGGCTAAGATCAAGTGTTCTCTGATCTGGTTTTAGGCTTTGACTCGGTGTGAGAAGGAGAATGGACATCGTTTATAGTCTACCTGTCTCGCTTCCGGCCTCGGGGCAGTGTGCTCTCTGCATTGTGCTTCTCTGGCACTGAAAAAGCGATTCCTCAAGTCAGAGAGATCTAGGAGGAAGAGAAAGCAGTTTTTCGAAAAAACGCATGTGTGCAGCTGAATGGGGCAGTTTTCCTTGACATTTTTGATGTTTTAATTGATATGTGATGTTTTTTTGATATATTTTTGTTACATTCTATATTTTGTTATTTGGAATATTTTTTGTTATATTTTTGTAGCCTAATTTGGGTATTTTAGGATTTTTGTTAAATTCCTTCCTATTTAATCTAATACCTATGTATGTGGATACTGTTGGAAAATGTGAATTTCCCTTTGGGATGAATAAAGAATCTATCTATCTATCTATCTATCTATCTATCTATCTGTCTATCTTTTCACATGTTTGGAGTCAACTATGATATGAAATGTGATTGTGCCACAGCGCCGAGTGCTCTCTGCATTGTGCTTCTCTGGCGCTGAAAATGCGATTCCGCAAGTCTCAGCGCTCTACGAGCAAGGGAAAGCGGTATTTCAGGCAATCGCTTGTTTGCAGCTGAATGGGGCAGTTTTCTTGGACTTTTTTCACATGTTTGGGGTCAAATATTATATGAAATGTGATTGTTTACTTTAAAATGCCAGAATTCATGAGATACAAAGGAAAGTTATGAAAAATATAAATTTTGATAGGAAATATGACTTTTTTCATCAAAGTGCAAAAATTCATAAGAAACATTGAAATGGTGACATTCCATGAAAAATCACTTAACAAAGTCAACTTTCATCATTTTTCATCGAACGGGCTTGTTTCCTGCCACAGCGCCGAGTGCTCTCTGCATTGTGCTTCTCTGGCGCTGAAAATGCGATTCCGCAAGTCTCAGCGCTCTACGAGCAAGGGAAAGCGGTTTTTCAGGCAATCGCTTGTTTGCAGCTGAATGGGGCAGTTTTCATGGACTTTTTTCACATGTTTGGGGTCAAATATTATATGAAATGTGATTACGTTAAAATGCCAGGATTCATGAGATACAAAGGAAAGTTATAAAAAATATGAATTTTGATATGAAATATGACTTTTTTCTTCAAAGTGCAAAAATTCATAAGAAACATTGAAATAGTGACATTCCATGAAAAATCACTTAACAAAGTCAACTTTCATCATTTTTCATCGAACAGGCTTGTTTCCAGCCACAGCGCCGAGTGCTCTCTGCATTGTGCTTCTCTGGCGCTGAAAATGCGATTCCGCAAGTCTCAGCGCTCTACGAGCAAGGGAAAGCGGTTTTTCAGGCAATCGCTTGTTTGCAGCTGAATGGGGCAGTTTTCTTGGACTTTTATCACATGTTTGGGGTCAACTATGATATGAAATGTGATTGTTTACTTTTAAAAGCCAGAATTCATGAGATACAACGGAAAGTTATAAAAAATATGAGTTTTGATATGAAATATGACTTTTTTCATCAAAGTGCAAAAATTCATAAGAAACATGGAAACAGTGATAGTAGATGAAAATTCACTTAACAAAGTCAACTTTCATCATTTTTCATCGAACAGGCTTGTTTCCAGCCACAGCGCCGAGTGCTCTCTGCATTGTGCTTCTCTGGCGCTGAAAATGCGATTCCGCAAGTCTCAGCGCTCTACGAGCAAGGGAAAGCGGTTTTTAAGGCAATCGCTTGTTTGCAGCTGAATGGAGAAGTTTTCTTGGACTTTTTTCACGTTTGGGGTCAAATACTCTATGAAATGTGATTGTTTACTTTAAAATGCCAGAATTCATGAGATACAAAAGAAAGTTATAAAAAATATTAATTTTGATATGAAATAAGACTTTTTTCTTCAAAGTGCAAAAATTCATAAGAAACATGGAAACAGTGATAGTAGATGAAAATTCACTTAACAAAGTCAACTTTCATCATTTTTCATCGAACAGGCTTGTTTCCAGCCAC
The DNA here is from genome assembly GCF_019097595.1 of Hemibagrus wyckioides. Taxonomy (NCBI): domain Eukaryota; kingdom Metazoa; phylum Chordata; class Actinopteri; order Siluriformes; family Bagridae; genus Hemibagrus; species Hemibagrus wyckioides. The sequence continues at coordinate 2,147,178 of NC_080728.1, forward strand.
AGCGCCGAGTGCTCTCTGCATTGTGCTTCTCTGGCGCTGAAAATGCGATTCCGCAAGTCTCAGCGCTCTACGAGCAAGGGAAAGCGGTTTTTCAGGCAATCGCTTGTTTGCAGCTGAATGGAGAAGTTTTCTTGGACTTTTTTCACATGTTTGGGGTCAAATATTCTATGAAATGTGATTGTTTACTTTAAAATGCCAGAATTCATGAGATACAAAGGAAAGTTATAAAAAATATGAATTTTGATATGAAATATGACTTTTTTCATCAAAGTGCAAAAATTCATAAGAAACATGGAAACAGTGATAGTAGATGAAAATTCACTTAACAAAGTCAACTTTCATCATTTTTCATCGAACAAGCTTGTTTCCAGCCACAGCGCCGAGTGCTCTCTGCATTGTGCTTCTCTGGCGCAGAAAATGCGATTCCGCAAGTCTCAGCGCTCTACGAGCAAGGGAAAGCAGTTTTTCAGGCAATCGCTTGTTTGCAGCTGAATGGGGCAGTTTTCTTGGACTTTTTTCACATGTTTGGGGTCAAATATTCTATGAAATGTGATTGTTTACTTTAAAATGCCAGAATTCATGAGATACAAAGGAAAGTTATAAAAAATATGAGTTTTGATATGAAATATGACTTTTTTCATCAAAGTGCAAAAATTCATAAGAAACATGGAAACAGTGATAGTAGATGAAAATTCACTTAACAAAGTCAACTTTCATCATTTTTCATCGAACAGGCTTGTTTCCAGCCACAGCGCCGAGTGCTCTCTGCATTGTGCTTCTCTGGCGCTGAAAATGCGATTCCGCAAGTCTCAGCGCTCTACGAGCAAGGGAAAGCGGTTTTTCAGGCAATCGCTTGTTTGCAGCTGAATGGGGCAGAAATCTTGGACTTTTTTCACGTTTGGGGTCAACTATGATATGAAATGTGATTGATTACTTTAAAATGCCAGAATTCATGAGATCCAAAGGATAGTTATAAAAAATATGAATTTTGATATGAAATATGACTTTTTTCATCAATGTGCAAAAATTCATAAGAAACATTGAAATAGTGACATTCCATGAAAATTCACTTAACAAAGTCAACTTTCATCATTTTTCATCGAACAGGCTTGTTTCCAGCCACAGCGCCGAGTGCTCTCTGCATTGTGCTTCTCTGGCGCTGAAAATGCGATTCCGCAAGTCTCAGCGCTCTACGAGCAAGGGAAAGCGGTTTTTCAGGCAATCTCTTGTTTGCAGCTGAATGGGGAAGTTTTCTTGGACTTGTTTCACATGTTTGGGGTCAAATATTCTATGAAATGTGATTGTTTACTTTAAAATGCCAGAATTCATGAGATACAAAGGAAAGTTATAAAAAATATGAATTTTGATATGAAATATGACTTTTTTCATCAAAGTGCAAAAATTCATAAGAAACATTGAAATAGTGACATTCCATGAAAAATCACTTAACAAAGTCAACTTTCATCATTTTTCATCGAACAGGCTTGTTTCCAACCACAGCGCCGAGTGCTCTCTGCGTTGTGCTTCTCTGGCGCTGAAAATGCGATTCCGCAAGTCTCAGCGCTCTACGAGCAAGGGAAAGCGGTATTTCAGGCAATCGCTTGTTTGCAGCTGAATGGGGCAGTTTTCTTGTACTTTTTTCACATGTTTGGGGTCAAATATTCTATGAAATGTGATTGGTTACTTTAAAATTCCAGAATTCATGAGATACAAAGGAAAGTTATAAAAAATATGAATTTTGATATGAAATATCACTTTTTAAATCAAAGTGCAAAAATTCATAAGAAACATGGAAACAGTGATAGTAGATGAAAATTCACTTAACAAAGTCAACTTTCATCATTTTTCATCGAACAGGCTTGTTTCCAGCCACAGCGCCGAGTGCTCTCTGCATTGTGCTTCTCTGGCGCTGAAAATGCGATTCCGCAAGTCTCAGCGCTCTACGAGCAAGGGAAAGCGGTTTTTCAGGCAATCGCTTGTTTGCAGCTGAATGGGGCAGTTTTCTTGTACTTTTTTCACATGTTTGGGGTCAAATATTATACGAAATGTGATTGTTTACTTTAAAATGCCAGAATTCATGAGATACAAAGGAAAGTTATAAAAAATATGAATTTTGATATGAAATATGACTTTTTTCATCAAAGTGCCAAAATTCATAAGAAACATGGAAACAGTGATAGTAGATGAAAATTCACTTAACAAAGTCAACTTTCATCATTTTTCATCGAACAAGCTTGTTTCCAGCCACAGCGCCGAGTGCTCTCTGCATTGTGCTTCTCTGGCGCAGAAAATGCGATTCCGCAAGTCTCAGCGCTCTACGAGCAAGGGAAAGCAGTTTTTCAGGCAATCGCTTGTTTGCAGCTGAATGGGGCAGTTTTCTTGGACTTTTTTCACATGTTTGGGGTCAAATATTCTATGAAATGTGATTGTTTACTTTAAAATGCCAGAATTCATGAGATACAAAGGAAAGTTATAAAAAATATGAGTTTTGATATGAAATATGACTTTTTTCATCAAAGTGCAAAAATTCATAAGAAACATGGAAACAGTGATAGTAGATGAAAATTCACTTAACAAAGTCAACTTTCATCATTTTTCATCGAACAGGCTTGTTTCCTGCCACAGCGCCGAGTGCTCTCTGCATTGTGCTTCTCTGGCGCTGAAAATGCGATTCCGCAAGTCTCAGCGCTCTACGAGCAAGGGAAAGCGGTTTTTCAGGCAATCGCTTGTTTGCAGCTGAATGGGGCAGAAATCTTGGACTTTTTTCACGTTTGGGGTCAACTATGATATGAAATGTGATTGATTACTTTAAAATGCCAGAATTCATGAGATCCAAAGGATAGTTATAAAAAATATGAATTTTGATATGAAATATGACTTTTTTCATCAATGTGCAAAAATTCATAAGAAACATGGAAACAGTTATAGTAGATGAAAATTCACTTAACAAAGTCAACTTTCATCATTTTTCATCGAACAGGCTTGTTTCCAGCCACAGCGCCGAGTGCTCTCTGCATTGTGCTTCTCTGGCGCTGAAAATGCGATTCCGCAAGTCTCAGCGCTCTACGAGCAAGGGAAAGCGGTTTTTCAGGCAATCTCTTGTTTGCAGCTGAATGGGGAAGTTTTCTTGGACTTGTTTCACATGTTTGGGGTCAAATATTCTATGAAATGTGATTGTTTACTTTAAAATGCCAGAATTCATGAGATACAAAGGAAAGTTATAAAAAATATGAATTTTGATATGAAATATGACTTTTTTCATCAAAGTGCAAAAATTCATAAGAAACATTGAAATAGTGACATTCCATGAAAAATCACTTAACAAAGTCAACTTTCATCATTTTTCATCGAACAGGCTTGTTTCCAACCACAGCGCCGAGTGCTCTCTGCGTTGTGCTTCTCTGGCGCTGAAAATGCGATTCCGCAAGTCTCAGCGCTCTACGAGCAAGGGAAAGCGGTATTTCAGGCAATCGCTTGTTTGCAGCTGAATGGGGCAGTTTTCTTGTACTTTTTTCACGTTTGGGGTCAAATATTCTATGAAATGTGATTGGTTACTTTAAAATTCCAGAATTCATGAGATACAAAGGAAAGTTATAAAAAATATGAATTTTGATATGAAATATCACTTTTTAAATCAAAGTGCAAAAATTCATAAGAAACATGGAAACAGTGATAGTAGATGAAAATTCACTTAACAAAGTCAACTTTCATCATTTTTCATCGAACAGGCTTGTTTCCAGCCACAGCGCCGAGTGCTCTCTGCATTGTGCTTCTCTGGCGCTGAAAATGCGATTCCGCAAGTCTCAGCGCTCTACGAGCAAGGGAAAGCGGTTTTTCAGGCAATCGCTTGTTTGCAGCTGAATGGGGCAGTTTTCTTGGACTTTTTTCACATGTTTGGGGTCAAATATTCTATGAAATGTGATTGTTTACTTTTTAAATGCCAGGATTCATGAGATCCAAAGGATAGCTATAAAAAATATGAATTTTGATATGAAATATGACTTTTTTCATCAAAGTGCAAAAATTCATAAGAAACATTGAAATAGTGACATTCCATGAAAAATCACTTAACAAAGTCAACTTTCATCATTTTTCATCGAACAGGCTTGTTTCCAGCCACAGCGCCGAGTGCTCTCTGCGTTGTGCTTCTCTGGCGCTGAAAATGCGATTCCGCAAGTCTCAGCGCTCTACGAGCAAGGGAAAGCGGTTTTGAAGGCAATCGCTTGTTTGCAGCTGAATGGGGCAGTTTTCTTGGACTTTTTTCACATGTTTGGGGTCAAATATTATACGAAATGTGATTGTTTACTTTAAAATGCCAGAATTCATGAGATACAAAGGAAAGTTATAAAAAATATGAATTTTGATATGAAATAAGACTTTTTTCTTCAAAGTGCAAAAATTCATAAGAAACCTTGAAATAGTGACATTCCATGAAAATTCACTTAACAAAGTCTCCTTTCATCATTTTTCATCGAACAGGCTTGTTTCCTGCCACAGCGCCGAGTGCTCTCTGCATTGTGCTTCTCTGGCGCTGAAAATGCGATTCCGCAAGTCTCAGCGCTCTACGAGCAAGGGAAAGCGGTTTTTCAGGCAATCGCTTGTTTGCAGCTGAATGGGGCAGTTTTCTTGTACTTTTTTCACATGTTTGGGGTCAAATATTCTATGAAATGTGATTGGTTACTTTAAAATGCCAGAATTCATGAGATACAAAGGAAAGTTATAAAAAATATGAATTTTGATATGAAATATGACTTTTTTCATCAAAGTGCAAAAATTCATAAGAAACATGGAAACAGTGATAGTAGATGAAAATTCACTTAACAAAGTCAACTTTCATCATTTTTCATCGAACAGGCTTGTTTCCAGCCACAGCGCCGAGTGCTCTCTGCATTGTGCTTCTCTGGCGCTGACAATGCGATTCCGCAAGTCTCAGCGCTCTACGAGCAAGGGAAAGCGTTTTTGAAGGCAATCGCTTGTTTGCAGCTGAATGGGGCAGTTTTCTTGGACTTTTTTCACATGTTTGGGGTCAAATATTCTATGAAATGTGATTGTTTACTTTAAAATGCCAGAATTCATGAGATACAAATGAAAGTTATAAAAAATATGAATTTTGATATGAAATATGACTTTTTTCATCAAAGTGCAAAAATTCATAAGAAACATGGAAATAGTGACATTCCATGAAAATTCACTTAACAAAGTCAACTTTCATCATTTTTCATCGAACAGGCTTGTTTCCAGCCACAGCGCCGAGTGCTCTCTGCATTGTGCTTCTCTGGCGCTGAAAATGCGATTCCGCAAGTCTCAGCGCTCTACGAGCAAGGGAAAGCGGTTTTTCAGGCAATCGCTTGTTTGCAGCTGAATGGAGAAGTTTTCTTGGACTTTTTTCACGTTTGGGGTCAACTATGATATGAAATGTGATTGTTTACTTTTAAAAGCCAGAATTCATGAAATACAAAGGAAAGTTATAAAAAATATGAATTTTGATATGAAATAAGACTTTTTTAATCAATGTGCAAAAATTCATAAGAAACATTGAAATAGTGACATTCCATGAAAATTCACTTAACAAAGTCAACTTTCATCATTTTTCATCGAACAGGCTTGTTTCCAGCCACAGCGCCGAGTGCTCTCTGCATTGTGCTTCTCTGGCGCTGAAAATGCGATTCCGCAAGTCTCAGCGCTCTACGAGCAAGGGAAAGCGGTTTTTCAGGCAATCGCTTGTTTGCAGCTGAATAGGGCAGTTTTCTTGGACTTTTTTCACGTTTGGGGTCAAATATTCTATGAAATTTGATTGTTTACTTTAAAATGCCAGAATTCATGAGATACAAAGGAAAGTTATAAAAAATATGAATTTTGATATGAAATATGACTTTTTTCATCAAAATGCAAAAATTCATAAGAAACATGGAAACAGTGATAGTAGATGAAAATTCACTTAACAAAGTCAACTTTCATCATTTTTCATCGAACAGGCTTGTTTCCAGCCACAGCGCCGAGTGCTCTCTGCATTGTGCTTCTCTGGCGCTGAAAATGCGATTCCGCAAGTCTCAGCGCTCTACGAGCAAGGGAAAGCGGTTTTTCAGGCAATCGCTTGTTTGCAGCTGAATGGGGCAGTTTTCTTGGACTTTTTTCACGTTTGGGGTCAAATATTATATGAAATGTGATTGTTTACTTTAAAATGCCAGAATTCATGAGATACAAAGGAAAGTTATAAAAAATATGAATTTTGATATGAAATATGACTTTTTTAATCAATGTGCAAAAATTCATAAGAAATATTGAAATAGTGACATTCCATAAAAATTCACTTAACAAAGTCAACTTTCATCATTTTTCATCGAACAGGCTTGTTTCCTGCCACAGCGCCGAGTGCGCTCTGCATTGTGCTTCTCTGGCGCTGAAAATGCGATTCCGCAAGTCTCAGCGCTCTACGAGCAAGGGAAAGCGGTTTTTCAGGCAATCGCTTGTTTGCAGCTGAATGGGGCAGTTTTCTTGGACTTTTTTCACATGTTTGGGGTCAACTATGATATGAAATGTGATTGTTTACTTTAAAATGCCAGAATTCATGAGATACAAAGGAAAGTTATAAAAAATATGAATTTTGATATGAAATAAGACTTTTTTCTTCAAAGTGCAAAAATTCATAAGAAACCTTGAAATAGTGACATTCCATGAAAATTCACTTAACAAAGTCAACTTTCATCATTTTTCATCGAACAGGCTTGTTTCCAGCCACAGCGCCGAGTGTTCTCTGCATTGTGCTTCTCTGGCGCTGAAAATGCGATTCCGCAAGTCTCAGCGCTCTACGAGCAAGGGAAAGCGGTTTTTCAGGCAATCGCTTGTTTGCAGCTGAATGGGGCAGTTTTCTTGGACTTTTTTCACATGTTTGGGGTCAAATATTATATGAAATGTGATTGTTTACTTTAAAATGCCAGAATTCATGAGATACAAAGGAAAGTTATAAAAAATATGAATTTTGATATGAAATATGACTTTTTTCATCAAAGTGCAAAAATTCATAAGAAACATTGAAATAGTGACATTCCATGAAAAATCACTTAACAAAGTCAACTTTCATCATTTTTCATCGAACAGGCTTGTTTCCTGCCACAGCGCCGAGTGCTCTCTGCATTGTGCTTCTCTGGCGCTGAAAATGCGATTCCGCAAGTCTCAGCGCTCTACGAGCAAGGGAAAGCGGTTTTGAAGGCAATCGCTTGTTTGCAGCTGAATGGGGCAGTTTTCTTGGACGTTTTTCACATGTTTGGAGTCAAATATTATATGAAATGTGATGGTTTACTTTAAAATGCCAGAATTCATGAGATACAAAGGAAAGTTATAAAAAATATGAATTTTGATATGAAATAAGACTTTTTCTTCAAAGTGCAAAAATTCATAAGAAACCTTGAAATAGTGACATTCCATGAAAATTCACCTAACAAAGTCAACTTTCATCATTTTTCATCGAACAGGCTTGTTTCCAGCCACAGCGCCGAGTGCTCTCTGCATTGTGCTTCTCTGGCGCTGAAAATGCGATTCCGCAAGTCTCAGCGCTCTACGAGCAAGGGAAAGCGGTTTTTCAGGCAATCGCTTGTTTGCAGCTGAATGGGGCAGTTTTCTTGGACTTTTTTCACATGTTTGGGGTCAAATATTATATGAAATGTGATTGTTTACTTTAAAATGCCAGAATTCATGAGATACAAAGGAAAGTTATAAAAAATATGAATTTTGATATGAAATATGACTTTTTTCATCAAAGTGCAAAAATTCATAAGAAACATTGAAATAGTGACATTCCATGAAAAATCACTTAACAAAGTCAACTTTCATCATTTTTCATCGAACAGGCTTGTTTCCTGCCACAGCGCCGAGTGCTCTCTGCATTGTGCTTCTCTGGCGCTGAAAATGCGATTCCGCAAGTCTCAGCGCTCTACGAGCAAGGGAAAGCGGTTTTTCAGGCAATCGCTTGTTTGCAGCTGAATGGGGCAGTTTTCTTGGACTTTTTTCACGTTTGGGGTCAACTATGATATGAAATGTGATTGTTTACTTTTAAAAGCCAGAATTCATGAAATACAAAGGAAAGTTATAAAAAATATGAATTTTGATATGAAATAAGACTTTTTTAATCAATGTGCAAAAATTCATAAGAAACATTGAAATAGTGACATTCCATGAAAATTCACTTAACAAAGTCAACTTTCATCATTTTTCATCGAACAGGCTTGTTTCCAGCCACAGTGCCGAGTGCTCTCTGCATTGTGCTTCTCTGGCGCTGAAAATGCGATTCCGCAAGTCTCAGCGCTCTACGAGCAAGGGAAAGCGGTTTTTCAGGCAATCGCTTGTTTGCAGCTGAATGGGGCAGTTTTCTTGGACTTTTTTCACATGTTTGTGGTCAAATATTCTATGAAATATGATTGTTTACTTTAAAATGCCAGAATTCATGAGATACAAAGGAAAGTTATAAAAAATATGAATTTTGATATGAAATATGACTTTTTTCATCAAAGTGCAAAAATTCATAAGAAACATGGAAACAGTGATAGTAGATGAAAATTCACTTAACAAAGTCAACTTTCATCATTTTTCATCGAACAGGCTTGTTTCCTGCCACAGCGCCGAGTGCTCTCTGCATTGTGCTTCTCTGGCGCTGAAAATGCGATTCCGCAAGTCTCAGCGCTCTACGAGCAAGGGAAAGCGGTTTTTCAGGCAATCGCTTGTTTGCAGCTGAATGGGGCAGTTTTCTTGGACTTTTTTCACATGTTTGGGGTCAAATATTATATGAAATGTGATTGTTTACTTTAAAATGCCAGAATTCATGAGATACAAAGGAAAGTTATAAAAAATATGAATTTTGATATGAAATATGACTTTTTTCATCAAAGTGCAAAAATTCATAAGAAACATTGAAATAGTGACATTCCATGAAAAATCACTTAACAAAGTCAACTTTCATCATTTTTCATCGAACAGGCTTGTTTCCTGCCACAGCGCCGAGTGCTCTCTGCATTGTGCTTCTCTAGCGCTGAAAATGCGATTCCGCAAGTCTCAGCGCTCTACGAGCAAGGGAAAGCGGTATTTCAGGCAATCGCTTGTTTGCAGCTGAATGGGGCAGTTTTCTTGGACTTTTTTCACATGTTTGTGGTCAAATATTCTATGAAATATGATTGTTTACTTTAAAATGCCAGAATTCATGAGATACAAAGGAAAGTTATAAAAAATATGAATTTTGATATGAAATATGACTTTTTTCATCAAAGTGCAAAAATTCATAAGAAACATGGAAACAGTGATAGTAGATGAAAATTCACTTAACAAAGTCAACTTTCATCATTTTTCATCGAACAGGCTTGTTTCCAGCCACAGCGCCGAGTGCTCTCTGCATTGTGCTTCTCTGGCGCTGAAAATGCGATTCCGCAAGTCTCAGCGCTCTACGAGCAAGGGAAAGCGGTTTTTCAGGCAATCGCTTGTTTGCAGCTGAATGGGGCAGTTTTCTTGGACTTTTTTCACATGTTTGGGGTCAAATATTCTATGAAATGTGATTGTTTACTTTAAAATGCCAGAATTCATGAGATACAAAGGAAAGTTATAAAACATGAATTTTGATATGAAATATGACTTTTTTCATCAAAGTGCAAAAATTCATAAGAAACATTGAAATAGTGACATTCCATGAAAAATCACTTAACAAAGTCAACTTTCATCATTTTTCATCGAACAGGCTTGTTTCCTGCCACAGCGCCGAGTGCTCTCTGCATTGTGCTTCTCTGGCGCTGAAAATGCGATTCCGCAAGTCTCAGCGCTCTACGAGCAAGGGAAAGCGGTTTTTCAGGCAATCGCTTGTTTGCAGCTGAATGGGGCAGTTTTCTTGGACTTTTTTCACATGTTTGGGGTCAAATATTATATGAAATGTGATTGTTTACTTTAAAATGCCAGAATTCATGAGATACAAAGGAAAGTTATAAAAAATATGAATTTTGATATGAAATATGACTTTTTTCATCAAAGTGCAAAAATTCATAAGAAACATGGAAACAGTGATAGTAGATGAAAATTCACTTAACAAAGTCAACTTTCATCATTTTTCATCGAACAGGCTTGTTTCCAGCCACAGCGCCGAGTGCTCTCTGCATTGTGCTTCTCTGGCGCTGAAAATGCGATTCCGCAAGTCTCAGCGCTCTACGAGCAAGGGAAAGCGGTTTTTCAGGCAATCGCTTGTTTGCAGCTGAATGGGGCAGTTTTCTTGGACTTTTTTCACATGTTTGGGGTCAAATATTATATGAAATGTGATTGTTTACTTTAAAATGCCAGAATTCATGAGATACAAAGGAAAGTTATAAAAAATATGAATTTTGATATGAAATATGACTTTTTTCATCAAAGTGCAAAAATTCATAAGAAACATGGAAACAGTGATAGTAGATGAAAATTCACTTAACAAAGTCAACTTTCATCATTTTTCATCGAACAGGCTTGTTTCCTGCCACAGCGCCGAGTGCTCTCTGCATTGTGCTTCTCTGGCGCTGAAAATGCGATTCCGCAAGTCTCAGCGCTCTACGAGCAAGGGAAAGCGGTTTTTCAGGCAATCGCTTGTTTGCAGCTGAATGGGGCAGTTTTCTTGGACTTTTTTCACATGTTTGGGGTCAAATATTATATGAAATGTGATTGTTTACTTTAAAATGCCAGAATTCATGAGATACAAAGGAAAGTTATAAAAAATATGAATTTTGATATGAAATATGACTTTTTTCATCAAAGTGCAAAAATTCATAAGAAACATGGAAACAGTGATAGTAGATGAAAATTCACTTAACAAAGTCAACTTTCATCATTTTTCATCGAACAGGCTTGTTTCCAGCCACAGCGCCGAGTGCTCTCTGCATTGTGCTTCTCTGGCGCTGAAAATGCGATTCCGCAAGTCTCAGCGCTCTACGAGCAAGGGAAAGCGGTTTTTCAGGCAATCGCTTGTTTGCAGCTGAATGGGGCAGTTTTCTTGGACTTTTTTCACATGTTTGGGGTCAAATATTATATGAAATGTGATTGTTTACTTTAAAATGCCAGAATTCATGAGATACAAAGGAAAGTTATAAAAAATATGAATTTTGATAATGAAATATGACTTTTTTCATCAAAGTGCAAAAATTCATAAGAAACATTGAAATAGTGAAATTCCATGAAAAATTACTTAACAAAGTCAACTTTCATCATTTTTCATCGAACAGGCTTGTTTCCTGCCACAGCGCCGAGTGCTCTCTGCATTGTGCTTCGCTGGCGCTGAAAATGCGATTCCGCAAGTCTCAGCGCTCTACGAGCAAGGGAAAGCGGTTTTTCAGGCAATCGCTTGTTTGCAGCTGAATGAGGCAGTTTTCTTGGACTTTTTTCACGTTTGGGGTCAAATATTATATGAAATGTGATTGTTTACTGTAAAATGCCAGAATTCATGAGATACAAAGGAAAGTTATAAAAAATATGAATTTTGATATGAAATATGACTTTTTTCATCAAAGTGCAAAAATTCATAAGAAACATGGAAACAATGATAGTAGATGAAAATTCACTTAACAAAGTCAACTTTCATCATTTTTCATCGAACAGGCTTGTTTCCAGCCACAGCGCCGAGTGCTCTCTACATTGTGCTTCTCTGGCGCTGAAAATGCGATTCCGCAAGTCTCAGCGCTCTACGAGCAAGGGAAAGCGGTTTTTCAGGCAATCGCTTGTTTGCAGCTGAATGGGGCAGTTTTCTTGGACTTTTTTCACATGTTTGGGGTCAAATATTCTATGAAATGTGATGCTTTACTTTAAAGTGCCAGAATTCATGAGATACAAAGGAAAGTTATAAAACATATGAATTTTGATATGAAATATGACTTTTTTCTTCAAAGTGCAAAAATTCATAAGAAACATTGAAATAGTGACTTTCCATGAAAAATCACTTAACAAAGTCAACTTTCATCATTTTTCATCGAACAGGCTTGTTTCCTGCCACAGCGCCGAGTGCTCTCTGCATTGTGCTTCTCTGGCGCTGAAAATGCGATTCCGCAAGTCCCAGCGCTCTACGAGCAAGGGAAAGCGGTTTTTCAGGCAATCGCTTGTTTGCAGCTGAATGGGGCAGTTTTCTTGGACTTTTTTCACATGTTTGGGGTCAACTATGATATGAAATGTGATTGTTTACTTTTAAAAGCCAGAATTCATGAGATACAACGGAAAGTTATAAAAAATATGAGTTTTGATATGAAATATGACTTTTTTCATCAAAGTGCAAAAATTCATAGGAACATGGAAACAGTGATAGTAGATGAAAATTCACTTAACAAAGTCAACTTTCATCATTTTTCATCGAACAAGCTTGTTTCCAGCCACAGCGCCGAGTGCTCTCTACATTGTGCTTCTCTGGCGCTGAAAATGCGATTCCGCAAGTCTCAGCGCTCTACGAGCAAGGGAAAGCGGTTTTTCAGGATATCGCTTGTTTGCAGCTGAATGGGGCAGTTTTCTTGGACTTTTTTCATGTTTGGGGTCAACTATGATATGAAATGTGATTGTTTACTTTTAAAAGCCAGAATTCATGAGATACAAAGGAAAGTTATAAAAAATATGAATTTTGATATGAAATATGACTTTTTTCTTCAAAGTGCAAAAATTCATAAGAAACATTGAAATAGTGACATTCCATGAAAATTCACTTAACAAAGTCAACTTTCATCATTTTTCATCGAACAGGCTTGTTTCCTGCCACAGCGCCGAGTGGTCTCTGCATTGTGCTTCTCTGGCGCTGAAAATGCGATTCCGCAAGTCTCAGCGCTCTACGAGCAAGGGAAAGCGGTTTTCAGGCAATCGCTTGTTTGCAGCTGAATGGGGCAGTTTTCTTGGACTTTTATCACATGTTTGGGGTCAACTATGATATGAAATGTGATTGTTTACTTTTAAAAGCCAGAATTCATGAGATACAACGGAAAGTTATAAAAAATATGAGTTTTGATATGAAATATGACATTTTTCATCAAAGTGCAAAAATTCATAAGAAACATGGAAACAGTGATAGTAGATGAAAATTCACTTAACAAAGTCAACTTTCATCATTTTTCATCGAACAGGCTTGTTTCCAGCCACAGCGTCGAGTGCTCTCTGCATTGTGCTTCTCTGGCGCTGAAAATGCGATTCCGCAAATCTCAGCGCTCTACGAGCAAGGGAAAGCGGTTTTTCAGGCAATCGCTTGTTTGCAGCTGAATGGGGCAGTTTTCTTGGACTTTTATCACATGTTTGGGGTCAACTATGACATGAAATGTGATTGTTTACTTTTAAAAGCCAGAATTCATGAGATACAACGGAAAGTTATAAAAAATATGAGTTTTGATATGAAATATGACATTTTTCATCAAAGTGCAAAAATTCATAAGAAACATGGAAACAGTGATAGTAGATGAAAATTCACTTAACAAAGTCAACTTTCATCATTTTTCATCGAACAGGCTTGTTTCCAGCCACAGCGCCGAGTGCTCTCTGCATTGTGCTTCTCTGGCGCTGAAAATGCGATTCCGCAAGTCTCAGCGCTCTACGAGCAAGGGAAAGCGGTTTTTCAGGCAATCGCTTGTTTGCAGCTGAATGGGGCAGTTTTCTTGGACTTTTTTCACGTTTGGGGTCAAATATTCTATGAAATGTGATTGTTTACTTTAAAATGCCAGAATTCATGAGATACAAAGGAAAATTATAAAAAATATGAATTTTGATATGAAATATGACTTTTTTCATCAAAGTGCCAAAATTCATAAGAAACATGGAAACAGTGACATTCCATGAAAATTCACTTAACAAAGTCAACTTTCATCATTTTTCATCGAACAGGCTTGTGTCCAGCCACAGCGCCGAGTGCTCTCTGCATTGTGCTTCTCTGGCGCTGAAAATGCGATTCCGCAAGTCTCAGCGCTCTACGAGCAAGGGAAAGCGGTTTTTCAAGCAATCGCTTGTTTGCAGCTGAATGGGGCAGTTTTCTTGGACTTTTTTCACATGTTTGGGGTCAAATATTCTATGAAATGTGATGGTTTACTTTAAAGTGCCAGAATTCATGAGATACAAAGGAAAGCTATAAAACATGAATTTTGATATGAAATATGACTTTTTTCATCAAAGTGCAAAAATTCATAAGAAACATTGAAATAGTGACATTCCATGAAAAATCACTTAACAAAGTCAACTTTCTTCATTTTTCATCGAACAGGCTTGTTTCCAGCCACAGCGCCGAGTGCTCTCTGCATTGTGTTTCTCTGGCGCTGAAAATGCGATTCCGCAAGTCTCAGCGCTCTACGAGCAAGGGAAAGCGGTTTTTCAGGCAATCGCTTGTTTGCAGCTGAATGGGGCAGTTTTCTTGGACTTTTTTCACATGTTTGGGGTCAAATATGATATGAAATGTGATTGTTTACTTTAAAATGCCAGAATTCATGAGATACAAAGGAAAGTTATAAAAAATATGAATTTTGATATGAAATATGACTTTTTTCATCAAAGTGCAAAAATTCATAAGAAACATGGAAACAGTGATAGTAGATGAAAATTCACTTAACAAAGTCAACTTTCATCATTTTTCATCGAACAGGCTTGTTTCCAGCCACAGCGCCGAGTGCTCTCTGCATTGTGCTTCTCTGGCGCTGAAAATGCGATTCCGCAAGTCTCAGCGCTCTACGAGCAAGGGAAAGCGGTTTTTCAGGCAATCGCTTGTTTGCAGCTGAATGGGGCAGTTTTCTTGGACTTTTTTCACATGTTTGGGGTCAACTATGATATGAAATGTGATTGTTTACTTTTAAAAGCCAGAATTCATGAGATACAAAGGAAAGTTATAAAAAATATGAGTTTTGATATGAAATATGACCTTTTTAATCAAAGTGCAAAAATTCATAAGAAACATTGAAATAGTGACATTCCATGAAAATTCACTTAACAAAGTCAACTTTCATCATTTTTCATCGAACAGGCTTGTTTCCTGCCACAGCGCCGAGTGCTCTCTGCATTGTGCTTCTCTGGCGCTGAAAATGCGATTCCGCAAGTCTCAGCGCTCTACGAGCAAGGGAAAGCGGTTTTTCAGGCAATCGCTTGTTTGCAGCTGAATGGGGCAGTTTTCTTGGACTTTTTTCACATGTTTGGGGTCAAATATTATATGTAATGTGATTGTTTACTTTAAAATGCCAGAATTCATGAGATACAAAGGAAAGTTATAAAAAATATGAGTTTTGATATGAAATATGACTTTTTTCATCAAAGTGCAAAAATTCATAAGAAACATGGAAACAGTGATAGTAGATGAAAATTCACTTAACAAAGTCAACTTTCATCATTTTTCATCGAACAGGCTTGTTTCCAGCCACAGCGCCGAGTGCTCTCTGCATTGTGCTTCTCTGGCGCTGAAAATGCGATTCCGCAAGTCTCAGCGCTCTACGAGCAAGGGAAAGCGGTTTTTCAGGCAATCGCTTGTTTGCAGCTGAATGGGGCAGTTTTCTTGGACTTTTTTCACATGTTTGGGGTCAAATATTATATGAAATGTGATTGTTTACTTTAAAATGCCAGAATTCATGAGATACAAAGGAAAGTTATAAAAAATATGAATTTTGATATGAAATATGACTTTTTTCATCAAAGTGCAAAAATTCATAAGAAACATTGAAATAGTGACATTCCATGAAAAATCACTTAACAAAGTCAACTTTCATCATTTTTCATCGAACAGGCTTGTTTCCAGCCACAGCGCCGAGTGCTCTCTGCATTGTGCTTCTCTGGCGCTGAAAATGCGATTCCGCAAGTCTCAGCGCTCTACGAGCAAGGGAAAGCGGTTTTTCAGGCAATCGCTTGTTTGCAGCTGAATGGGGCAGTTTTCTTGGACTTTTTTCACGTTTGGGGTCAAATATTATATGAAATGTGATTGTTTACTTTAAAATGCCAGAATTCATGAGATACAAAGGAAAGTTATAAAAAATATGAATTTTGATATGAAATATGACTTTTTTCATCAAAGTGCCAAAATTCATAAGAAACATGGAAACAGTGACATTCCATGAAAATTCACTTAACAAAGTCAACTTTCATCATTTTTCATCGAACAGGCTTGTTTCCAGCCACAGCGCCGAGTGCT
Source organism: Hemibagrus wyckioides (assembly GCF_019097595.1). Classification (NCBI taxonomy): domain Eukaryota; kingdom Metazoa; phylum Chordata; class Actinopteri; order Siluriformes; family Bagridae; genus Hemibagrus; species Hemibagrus wyckioides. The sequence goes on from NC_080728.1 coordinate 2,163,289, forward strand.
CTCTGCATTGTGCTTCTCTGGCGCTGAAAATGCGATTCCGCAAGTCTCAGCGCTCTACGAGCAAGGGAAAGCGGTTTTTCAGGCAATCGCTTGTTTGCAGCTGAATGGGGCAGTTTTCTTGGACTTTTTTCACATGTTTGGGGTCAAATATTATATGAAATGTGATTGTTTACTTTAAAATGCCAGAATTCATGAGATACAAAGGAAAGTTATAAAAAATATGAATTTTGATATGAAATATGACTTTTTTCATCAAAGTGCAAAAATTCATAAGAAACATTGAAATAGTGACTTTCCATGAAAATTCACTTAACAAAGTCAACTTTCATCATTTTTCATCGAACAGGCTTGTTTCCAGCCACAGCGCCGAGTGCTCTCTGCATTGTGCTTCTCTGGCGCTGAAAATGCGATTCCGCAAGTCTCAGCGCTCTACGAGCAAGGGAAAGCGGTTTTCAGGCAATCGCTTGTTTGCAGCTGAATGGGGCAGTTTTCTTGGACTTTTTTCACATGTTTGGGGTCAAATATTATATGAAATGTGATTGTTTACTTTAAAATGCCAGAATTCATGAGATACAAAGGAAGGTTATTAAAATATGAATTTTGATAATGAAATATGACTTTTTTCATCAAAGTGCAAAAATTCATAAGAAACATTGAAATAGTGAAATTCCATGAAAAATCACTTAACAAAGTCAACTTTCATCATTTTTCATCGAACAGGCTTGTTTCCAGCCACAGCGCCGAGTGCTCTCTGCATTGTGCTTCTCTGGCGCTGAAAATGCGATTCCGCAAGTCTCAGCGCTCTACGAGCAAGGGAAAGCGGTTTTTCAGGCAATCGCTTGTTTGCAGCTGAATGGGGCAGTTTTCTTGGACTTTTTTCACGTTTGGGGTCAACTATGATATGAAATGTGATTGTTTACTTTTAAAAGCCAGAATTCATGAGATACAACGGAAAGTTATAATAAATATGAGTTTTGATATGAAATATGACTTTTTTCATCAAAGTGCCAAAATTCATAAGAAACATGGAACCAGTGATAGTAGATGAAAATTCACTTAACAAAGTCAACTTTCATCATTTTTCATCGAACAGGCTTGTTTCCTGCCACAGCGCCGAGTGCTCTCTGCATTGTGCTTCTCTGGCGCTGAAAATGCGATTCCGCAAGTCTCAGCGCTCTACGAGCAAGGGAAAGCGGTTTTTCAGGCAATCGCTTGTTTGCAGCTGAATGGGGCAGTTTTCTTGGACTTTTTTCACATGTTTGGGGTCAAATATTATATGTAATGTGATTGTTTACTTTAAAATGCCAGAATTCATGAGATACAAAGGAAAGTTATAAAAAATATGAATTTTGATATGAAATAAGACTTTTTTCTTCAAAGTGCAAAAATTCATAAGAAACATTGAAATAGTGACATTCCATGAAAATTCACTTAACAAAGTCAACTTTCATCATTTTTCATCGAACAGGCTTGTTTCCAGCCACAGCGCCGAGTGCTCTCTGCATTGTGCTTCTCTGGCGCTGAAAATGCGATTCCGCAAGTCTCAGCGCTCTACGAGCAAGGGAAAGCGGTTTTCAGGCAATCGCTTGTTTGCAGCTGAATGGGGCAGTTTTCTTGGACTTTTTTCACATGTTTGGGGTCAAATATGATATGAAATGTGATTGTTTACTTTTAAATGCCAGAATTCATGAGATACAAAGGAAAGTTATAAAAAATATGAATTTTGATATGAAATATGACTTTTTTCATCAAAGTGCCAAAATTCATAAGAAACATGGAAACAGTGATAGTAGATGAAAATTCACTTAACAAAGTCAACTTTCATCATTTTTCATCGAACAGGCTTGTTTCCAGCCACAGTGCCGAGTGCTCTCTGCATTGTGCTTCTCTGGCGCTGAAAATGCGATTCCGCAAGTCTCAGCGCTCTACGAGCAAGGGAAAGCGGTTTTCAGGCAATCGCTTGTTTGCAGCTGAATGGGGCAGTTTTCTTGGACTTTTTTCACATGTTTGGGGTCAAATATTATATGAAATGTGATTGTTTACTTTAAAATGCCAGAATTCATGAGATACAAAGGAAAGTTATAAAAAATATGAATTTTGATATGAAATATGACTTTTTTCATCAAAGTGCAAAAATTCATAAGAAACATGGAAATAGTGACATTCCATGAAAATTCACTTAACAAAGTCAACTTTCATCATTTTTCATCGAACAGGCTTGTTTCCAGCCACAGCGCCGAGTGCTCTCTGCATTGTGCTTCTCTGGCGCTGAAAATGCGATTCCGCAAGTCTCAGCGCTCTACGAGCAAGGGAAAGCGGTTTTTCAGGAAATCGCTTGTTTGCAGCTGAATGGGGCAGTTTTCTTGGACTTTTTTCACGTTTGGGGTCAAATATTATATGAAATGTGATTGTTTACTTTTAAAAGCCAGAATTCATGAGATACAAAGGAAAGTTATAAAAAATATGAATTTTGATATGAAATATGACTTTTTTCTTCAAAGTGCAAAAATTCATAAGAAACATTGAAATAGTGACATTCCATGAAAATTCACTTAACAAAGTCAACTTTCATCATTTTTCATCGAACAGGCTTGTTTCCTGCCACAGCGCCGAGTGCGCTCTGCATTGTGCTTCTCTGGCGCTGAAAATGCGATTCCGCAAGTCTCAGCGCTCTACGAGCAAGGGAAAGCGATTTTCAGGCAATCGCTTGTTTGCAGCTGAATGGGGCAGTTTTCTTGGACTTTTTTCACATGTTTGGGGTCAAATATTCTATGAAATGTGATTGTTTACTTTAAAATGCCAGAATTCATGAGATACAAAGGAAAGTTATAAAAAATATGAATTTTGATATGAAATATGACTTTTTTCATCAAAGTGCAAAAATTCATAAGAAACATGGAAACAGTGATAGTAGATGAAAATTCACTTAACAAAGTCAACTTTCATCATTTTTCATCGAACAGGCTTGTTTCCAGCCACAGCGCCGAGTGCTCTCTGCATTGTGCTTCTCTGGCGCTGAAAATGCGATTCCGCAAGTCTCAGCGCTCTACGAGCAAGGGAAAGCGGTTTTTCAGGCAATCGCTTGTTTGCAGCTGAATGGGGCAGTTTTCTTGGACTTTTTTCAAGTTTGGGGTCAAATATTATATGAAATGTGATTGTTTACTTTAAAATGCCAGAATTCATGAGATACAAAGGAAAGTTATAAAAAATATGAATTTTGATATGAAATATGACTTTTTTCATCAAAGTGCCAAAATTCATAAGAAACATGGAAACAGTGATAGTAGATGAAAATTCACTTAACAAAGTCAACTTTCATCATTTTTCATCGAACAGGCTTGTTTCCTGCCACAGCGCCGAGTGCTCTCTGCATTGTGCTTCTCTGGCGCTGAAAATGCGATTCCGCAAGTCTCAGCGCTCTACGAGCAAGGGAAAGCGGTTTTTCAGGCAATCGCTTGTTTGCAGCTGAATGGGGCAGTTTTCTTGGACTTTTTTCACATGTTTGGGGTCAAATATTATATGAAATGTGATTGTTTACTTTAAAATGCCAGAATTCATGAGATACAACGGAAAGTTATAAAAAATATGAGTTTTGATATGAAATATGACTTTTTTCATCAAAGTGCAAAAATTCATAAGGAACATGGAAACAGTGATAGTAGATGAAAATTCACTTAACAAAGTCAACTTTCATCATTTTTCATCGAACAGGCTTGTTTCCAGCCACAGCGCCGAGTGGTCTCTGCATTGTGCTTCTCTGGCGCTGAAAATGCGATTCCGCAAGTCTCAGCGCTCTACGAGCAAGGGAAAGCGGTTTTCAGGCAATCGCTTGTTTGCAGCTGAATGGGGCAGTTTTCTTGGACTTTTTTCACATGTTTGAGGTCAAATATTATATGAAATGTGATTGTTTACTTTAAAATGCCAGAATTCATGAGATACAAAGGAAAGTTATAAAACATGAATTTTGATATGAAATATGACTTTTTTCTTCAAAGTGCAAAAATTCATAAGAAACATTGAAATAGTGACATTCCATGAAAATTCACTTAACAAAGTCAACTTTCATCATTTTTCATCGAACAGGCTTGTTTCCAGCCACAGCGCCGAGTGCTCTCTGCATTGTGCTTCTCTGGCGCTGAAAATGCGATTCCGCAAGTCTCAGCGCTCTACGAGCAAGGGAAAGCGGTTTTCAGGCAATCGCTTGTTTGCAGCTGAATGGGGCAGTTTTCTTGGACTTTTTTCACATGTTTGGGGTCAAATATTATATGAAATGTGATTGTTTACTTTAAAATGCCAGAATTCATGAGATACAAAGGAAAGTTATAAAAAATATGAATTTTGATATGAAATATGACTTTTTTCATCAAAGTGCAAAAATTCATAAGAAACATGGAAACAGTGATAGTAGATGAAAATTCACTTAACAAAGTCAACTTTCATCATTTTTCATCGAACAGGCTTGTTTCCAGCCACAGTGCCGAGTGCTCTCTGCATTGTGCTTCTCTGGCGCTGAAAATGCGATTCCGCAAGTCTCAGCGCTCTACGAGCAAGGGAAAGCGGTTTTTCAGGCAATCGCTTGTTTGCAGCTGAATGGGGCAGTTTTCTTGGACTTTTTTCACGTTTGGGGTCAAATATTATATGAAATGTGATTGTTTACTTTAAAATGCCAGAATTCATGAGATACAAAGGAAAGTTATAAAAAATATGAATTTTGATATGAAATATGACTTTTTTCATCAAAGTGCAAAAATTCATAAGAAACATGGAAACAGTGATAGTAGATGAAAATTCACTTAACAAAGTCAACTTTCATCATTTTTCATCGAACAGGCTTGTTTCCAGCCACAGCGCCGAGTGCTCTCTGCATTGTGCTTCTCTGGCGCTGAAAATGCGATTCCGCAAGTCTCAGCGCTCTACGAGCAAGGGAAAGCGGTTTTTCAGGCAATCGCTTGTTTGCAGCTGAATGGGGCAGTTTTCTTGGACTTTTTTCACATGTTTGGGGTCAAATATTCTATGAAATGTGATTGTTTACTTTAAAGTGCCAGAATTCATGAGATACAAAGGAAAGTTATAAAACATATGAATTTTGATATGAAATATGACTTTTTTCTTCAAAGTGCAAAAATTCATAAGAAACATTGAAATAGTGACATTCCATGAAAATTCACTTAACAAAGTCAACTTTCATCATTTTTCATCGAACAGGCTTGTTTCCTGCCACAGCGCCGAGTGCTCTCTGCATTGTGCTTCTCTGGCGCTGAAAATGCGATTCCGCAAGTCTCAGCGCTCTACGAGCAAGGGAAAGCGGTTTTTCAGGCAATCGCTTGTTTGCAGCTGAATGGGGCAGTTTTCTTGGACTTTTTTCACATGTTTGGGGTCAAATATTATATGAAATGTGATTGTTTACTTTAAAATGCCAGAATTCATGAGATACAAAGGAAAGTTATAAAAAATATGAATTTTGATATGAAATATGACTTTTTTCATCAAAGTGCCAAAATTCATAAGAAACATGGAAACAGTGATAGTAGATGAAAATTCACTTAACAAAGTCAACTTTCATCATTTTTCATCGAACAGGCTTGTTTCCAGCCACAGCGCCGAGTGCTCTCTGCATTGTGCTTCTCTGGCGCTGAAAATGCGATTCCGCAAGTCTCAGCGCTCTACGAGCAAGGGAAAGCGGTTTTTCAGGCAATCGCTTGTTTGCAGCTGAATGGGGCAGTTTTCTTGGACTTTTTTCACATGTTTGGGGTCAAATATTATATGAAATGTGATTGTTTACTTTAAAATGCCAGAATTCATGAGATACAAAGGAAAGTTATAAAACATATGAATTTTGATATGAAATATGACTTTTTTCTTCAAAGTGCAAAAATTCATAAGAAACATTGAAATAGTGACTTTCCATGAAAAATCACTTAACAAAGTCAACTTTCATCATTTTTCATCGAACAGGCTTGTTTCCTGCCACAGCGCCGAGTGCTCTCTGCATTGTGCTTCTCTGGCGCTGAAAATGCGATTCCGCAAGTCTCAGCGCTCTACGAGCAAGGGAAAGCGGTTTTTCAGGCAATCGCTTGTTTGCAGCTGAATGGGGCAGTTTTCTTGGACTTTTTTCACATGTTTGGGGTCAAATATTATATGAAATGTGATTGTTTATTTAAAATGCCAGAATTCAGGAGATACAAAGGAAGGTTATTAAAATATGAATTTTGATAATGAAATATGACTTTTTTCATCAAAGTGCAAAAATTCATAAGAAACATGGAAACAGTGATAGTAGATGAAAATTCACTTAACAAAGTCAACTTTCATCATTTTTCATCGAACAGGCTTGTTTCCAGCCACAGCGCCGAGTGCTCTCTGCATTGTGCTTCTCTGGCGCTGAAAATGCGATTCCGCAAGTCTCAGCGCTCTACGAGCAAGGGAAAGCGGTTTTTCAGGCAATCGCTTGTTTGCAGCTGAATGGGGCAGTTTTCTTGGACTTTTTTCACATGTTTGGGGTCAAATATTCTATGAAATGTGATTGTTTACTTTAAAATGCCAGAATTCATGAGATACAAAGGAAAAGTTATAAAACATATGAATTTTGATATGAAATATGACTTTTTTCTTCAAAGTGCAAAAATTCATAAGAAACATTGAAATAGTGACATTCCATGAAAATTCACTTAACAAAGTCAACTTTCATCATTTTTCATCGAACAGGCTTGTTTCCAGCCACAGCGCCGAGTGCTCTCTGCATTGTGCTTCTCTGGCTCTGAAAATGCGATTCCGCAAGTCTCAGCGCTCTACGAGCAAGGGAAAGCGGTTTTTCAGGCAATCGCTTGTTTGCAGCTGAATGGGGCAGTTTTCTTGGACTTTTTTCATTTTTGGGGTCAACTATGATATGAAATGTGATTGTTTACTTTTAAAAGCCAGAATTCATGAGATACAAAGGAAAGTTATAAAAAATATGAATTTTGATATGAAATATGACTTTTTTCTTCAAAGTGCAAAAATTCATAAGAAACATTGAAATAGTGACATTCCATGAAAATTCACTTAACAAAGTCAACTTTCATCATTTTTCATCGAACAGGCTTGTTTCCAGCCACAGCGCCGAGTGCTCTCTGCATTGTGCTTCTCTGGCGCTGAAAATGCGATTCCGCAAGTCTCAGCGCTCTACGAGCAAGGGAAAGCGGTTTTCAGGCAATCGCTTGTTTGCAGCTGAATGGGGCAGTTTTCTTGGACTTTTTTCACATGTTTGGGGTCAAATATTATATGAAATGTGATTGTTTACTTTAAAATGCCAGAATTCATGAGATACAAAGGAAAGTTATAAAAAATATGAATTTTGATATGAAATATGACTTTTTTCATCAAAGTGCAAAAATTCATAAGAAACATGGAAACAGTGATAGTAGATGAAAATTCACTTAACAAAGTCAACTTTCATCATTTTTCATCGAACAGGCTTGTTTCCTGCCACAGCGCCGAGTGCTCTCTGCATTGTGCTTCTCTGGCGCTGAAAATGCGATTCCGCAAGTCTCAGCGCTCTACGAGCAAGGGAAAGCGGTTTTTCAGGCAATCGCTTGTTTGCAGCTGAATGGGGCAGTTTTCTTGGACTTTTTTCACATGTTTGGGGTCAAATATTATATGAAATGTGATTGTTTACTTTAAAATGCCAGAATTCATGAGATACAAAGGAAAGTTATAAAAAATATGAATTTTGATATGAAATATGACTTTTTTCATCAAAGTGCAAAAATTCATAAGAAACATGGAAACAGTGATAGTAGATGAAAATTCACTTAACAAAGTCAACTTTCATCATTTTTCATCGAACAGGCTTGTTTCCAGCCACAGCGCCGAGTGCTCTCTGCATTGTGCTTCTCTGGCGCTGAAAATGCGATTCCGCAAGTCTCAGCGCTCTACGAGCAAGGGAAAGCGGTTTTTCAGGCAATCGCTTGTTTGCAGCTGAATGGGGCAGTTTTCTTGGACTTTTTTCACATGTTTGGGGTCAAATATTATATGAAATGTGATTGTTTACTTTAAAATGCCAGAATTCATGAGATACAAAGGAAAGTTATAAAAAATATGAATTTTGATATGAAATATGACTTTTTTCATCAAAGTGCAAAAATTCATAAGAAACATGGAAACAGTGATAGTAGATGAAAATTCACTTAACAAAGTCAACTTTCATCATTTTTCATCGAACAGGCTTGTTTCCTGCCACAGCGCCGAGTGCTCTCTGCATTGTGCTTCTCTGGCGCTGAAAATGCGATTCCGCAAGTCTCAGCGCTCTACGAGCAAGGGAAAGCGGTTTTTCAGGCAATCGCTTGTTTGCAGCTGAATGGGGCAGTTTTCTTGGACTTTTTTCACATGTTTGGGGTCAAATATTATATGTAATGTGATTGTTTACTTTAAAATGCCAGAATTCATGAGATACAAAGGAAAGTTATAAAAAATATGAGTTTTGATATGAAATATGACTTTTTTCATCAAAGTGCAAAAATTCATAAGAAACATGGAAACAGTGATAGTAGATGAAAATTCACTTAACAAAGTCAACTTTCATCATTTTTCATCGAACAGGCTTGTTTCCAGCCACAGCGCCGAGTGCTCTCTGCATTGTGCTTCTCTGGCGCTGAAAATGCGATTCCGCAAGTCTCAGCGCTCTACGAGCAAGGGAAAGCGGTTTTTCAGGCAATCGCTTGTTTGCAGCTGAATGGGGCAGTTTTCTTGGACTTTTTTCACATGTTTGGGGTCAACTATGATATGAAATGTGATTGTTTACTTTTAAAAGCCAGAATTCATGAAATACAAAGGAAAGTTATAAAAAATATGAATTTTGATATGAAATAAGACTTTTTTCATCAAAGTGCCAAAATTCATAAGAAACATGGAAACAGTGATAGTAGATGAAAATTCACTTAACAAAGTCAACTTTCATCATTTTTCATCGAACAGGCTTGTTTCCTGCCACAGCGCCGAGTGCTCTCTGCATTGTGCTTCTCTGGCGCTGAAAATGCGATTCCGCAAGTCTCAGCGCTCTACGAGCAAGGGAAAGCGGTTTTTCAGGCAATCGCTTGTTTGCAGCTGAATGGGGCAGTTTTCTTGGACTTTTTTCACATGTTTGGGGTCAAATATTATATGAAATGTGATTGTTTACTTTAAAATGCCAGAATTCATGAGATACAAAGGAAGGTTATTAAAATATGAATTTTTATAATGAAATATGACTTTTTTCATCAAAGTGCAAAAATTCATAAGAAACATTGAAATAGTGACTTTCCATGAAAATTCACTTAACAAAGTCAACTTTCATCATTTTTCATCGAACAGGCTTGTTTCCAGCCACAGCGCCGTGTGCTCTCTGCATTGTGCTTCTCTGGCGCTGAAAATGCGATTCCGCAAGTCTCAGCGCTCTACGAGCAAGGGAAAGCGGTTTTTCAGGCAATCGCTTGTTTGCAGCTGAATGGGGCAGTTTTCTTGGACTTTTTTCACGTTTGGGGTCAACTATGATATGAAATGTGATTGTTTACTTTTAAAAGCCAGAATTCATGAGATACAACGGAAAGTTATAATAAATATGAGTTTTGATATGAAATATGACTTTTTTCATCAAAGTGCAAAAATTCATAAGAAACATGGAAACAGTGATAGTAGATGAAAATTCACTTAACAAAGTCAACTTTCATCATTTTTCATCGAACAGGCTTGTTTCCAGCCACAGCGCCGAGTGCTCTCTGCATTGTGCTTCTCTGGCGCTGAAAATGCGATTCCGCAAGTCTCAGCGCTCTACGAGCAAGGGAAAGCGGTTTTTTAAGGCAAACGCTTGTTTGCAGCTGAATGGGGCAGTTTTCTTGGACTTTTTTCACATGTTTGGGGTCAAATATTCTATGAAATGTGATTGTTTACTTTAAAATGCCAGAATTCATGAGATACAAAGGAAAGTTATAAAAAATATGAATTTTGATATGAAATATGACTTTTTTCATCAAAGTGCAAAAATTCATAAGAAACATTGAAATAGTGACATTCCATGAAAATTCACTTAACAAAGTCAACTTTCATCATTTTTCATCGAACAGGCTTGTTTCCAGCCACAGCGCCGAGTGCTCTCTGCATTGTGCTTCTCTGGCGCTGAAAATGCGATTCCGCAAGTCTCAGCGCTCTACGAGCAAGGGAAAGCGGTTTTTCAGGCAATCGCTTGTTTGCAGCTGAATGGGGCAGTTTTCTTGGACTTTTTTCACATGTTTGGGGTCAAATATTATATGTAATGTGATTGTTTACTTTAAAATGCCAGAATTCATGAGATACAAAGGAAAGTTATAAAAAATATGAGTTTTGATATGAAATATGACTTTTTTCATCAAAGTGCAAAAATTCATAAGAAACATGGAAACAGTGATAGTAGATGAAAATTCACTTAACAAAGTCAACTTTCATCATTTTTCATCGAACAGGCTTGTTTCCAGCCACAGCGCCGAGTGCTCTCTGCATTGTGCTTCTCTGGCGCTGAAAATGCGATTCCGCAAGTCTCAGCGCTCTACGAGCAAGGGAAAGCGGTTTTTCAGGCAATCGCTTGTTTGCAGCTGAATGGGGCAGTTTTCTTGGACTTTTTTCACATGTTTGGGGTCAAATATGATATGAAATGTGATTGTTTACTTTTAAATGCCAGAATTCATGAGATACAAAGGAAAGTTATAAAAAATATGAATTTTGATATGAAATATGACTTTTTTCATCAAAGTGCCAAAATTCATAAGAAACATGGAAACAGTGATAGTAGATGAAAATTCACTTAACAAAGTCAACTTTCATCATTTTTCATCGAACAGGCTTGTTTCCTGCCACAGCGCCGAGTGCTCTCTGCATTGTGCTTCTCTGGCGCTGAAAATGCGATTCCGCAAGTCTCAGCGCTCTACGAGCAAGGGAAAGCGGTTTTTCAGGCAATCGCTTGTTTGCAGCTGAATGGGGCAGTTTTCTTGGACTTTTTTCACATGTTTGGGGTCAAATATTATATGTAATGTGATTGTTTACTTTAAAATGCCAGAATTCATGAGATACAAAGGAAAGTTATAAAAAATATGAGTTTTGATATGAAATATGACTTTTTTCATCAAAGTGCAAAAATTCATAAGAAACATGGAAACAGTGATAGTAGATGAAAATTCACTTAACAAAGTCAACTTTCATCATTTTTCATCGAACAGGCTTGTTTCCAGCCACAGTGCCGAGTGCTCTCTGCATTGTGCTTCTCTGGCGCTGAAAATGCGATTCCGCAAGTCTCAGCGCTCTACGAGCAAGGGAAAGCGGTTTTCAGGCAATCGCTTGTTTGCAGCTGAATGGGGCAGTTTTCTTGGACTTTTTTCACATGTTTGGGGTCAAATATTATATGAAATGTGATTGTTTACTTTAAAATGCCAGAATTCATGAGATACAAAGGAAAGTTATAAAAAATATGAATTTTGATATGAAATATGACTTTTTTCTTCAAAGTGCAAAAATTCATAAGAAACATTGAAATAGTGACATTCCATGAAAATTCACTTAACAAAGTCAACTTTCATCATTTTTCATCGAACAGGCTTGTTTCCAGCCACAGCGCCGAGTGCTCTCTGCATTGTGCTTCTCTGGCGCTGAAAATGCGATTCCGCAAGTCTCAGCGCTCTACGAGCAAGGGAAAGCGGTTTTTCAGGCAATCGCTTGTTTGCAGCTGAATGGGGCAGTTTTCTTGGACTTTTTTCACATGTTTGGGGTCAAATATTATATGTAATGTGATTGTTTACTTTAAAATGCCAGAATTCATGAGATACAAAGGAAAGTTATAAAAAATATGAGTTTTGATATGAAATATGACTTTTTTCATCAAAGTGCAAAAATTCATAAGAAACATGGAAACAGTGATAGTAGATGAAAATTCACTTAACAAAGTCAACTTTCATCATTTTTCATCGAACAGGCTTGTTTCCAGCCACAGCGCCGAGTGCTCTCTGCATTGTGCTTCTCTGGCGCTGAAAATGCGATTCCGCAAGTCTCAGCGCTCTACGAGCAAGGGAAAGCGGTTTTTCAGGCAATCGCTTGTTTGCAGCTGAATGGGGCAGTTTTCTTGGACTTTTTTCACATGTTTGGGGTCAAATATTATATGAAATGTGATTGTTTACTTTAAAATGCCAGAATTCATGAGATACAAAGGAAAGTTATAAAAAATATGAATTTTGATATGAAATATGACTTTTTTCTTCAAAGTGCAAAAATTCATAAGAAACATTGAAATAGTGACATTCCATGAAAAATCACTTAACAAAGTCAACTTTCATCATTTTTCATCGAACAGGCTTGTTTCCAGCCACAGCGCCGAGTGCTCTCTGCATTGTGCTTCTCTGGCGCTGAAAATGCGATTCCGCAAGTCTCAGCGCTCTACGAGCAAGGGAAAGCGGTTTTTCAGGCAATCGCTTGTTTGCAGCTGAATGGGGCAGTTTTCTTGGACTTTTTTCACATGTTTGGGGTCAAATATTATATGAAATGTGATTGTTTACTTTAAAATGCCAGAATTCATGAGATACAAAGGAAAGTTATAAAAAATATGAATTTTGATATGAAATATGACTTTTTTCATCAAAGTGCAAAAATTCATAAGAAACATGGAAACAGTGATAGTAGATGAAAATTCACTTAACAAAGTCAACTTTCATCATTTTTCATCGAACAGGCTTGTTTCCAGCCACAGCGCCGAGTGCTCTCTGCATTGTGCTTCTCTGGCGCTGAAAATGCGATTCCGCAAGTCTCAGCGCTCTACGAGCAAGGGAAAGCGGTTTTTCAGGCAATCGCTTGTTTGCAGCTGAATGGGGCAGTTTTCTTGGACTTTTTTCACGTTTGGGGTCAAATATTATATGAAATGTGATTGTTTACTTTAAAATGCCAGAATTCATGAGATACAAAGGAAAGTTATAAAAAATATGAATTTTGATATGAAATATGACTTTTTTCATCAAAGTGCAAAAATTCATAAGAAACATTGAAATAGTGACATTCCATGAAAATTCACTTAACAAAGTCAACTTTCATCATTTTTCATCGAACAGGCTTGTTTCCTGCCACAGCGCCGAGTGCTCTCTGCATTGTGCTTCTCTGGCGCTGAAAATGCGATTCCGCAAGTCTCAGCGCTCTACGAGCAAGGGAAAGCGGTTTTTCAGGCAATCGCTTGTTTGCAGCTGAATGGGGCAGTTTTCTTGGACTTTTTTCACATGTTTGGGGTCAAATATTATATGTAATGTGATTGTTTACTTTAAAATGCCAGAATTCATGAGATACAAAGGAAAGTTATAAAAAATATGAGTTTTGATATGAAATATGACTTTTTTCATCAAGGTGCAAAAATTCATAAGAAACATGGAAACAGTGATAGTAGATGAAAATTCACTTAACAAAGTCAACTTTCATCATTTTTCATCGAACAGGCTTGTTTCCAGCCACAGTGCCGAGTGCTCTCTGCATTGTGCTTCTCTGGCACTGAAAATGCGATTCCGCAAGTCTCAGCGCTCTACGAGCAAGGGAAAGCGGTTTTCAGGCAATCGCTTGTTTGCAGCTGAATGGGGCAGTTTTCTTGGACTTTTTTCACATGTTTGGGGTCAAATATGATATGAAATGTGATTGTTTACTTTTAAATGCCAGAATTCATGAGATACAAAGGAAAGTTATAAAAAATATGAATTTTGATATGAAATATGACTTTTTTCATCAAAGTGCCAAAATTCATAAGAAACATGGAAACAGTGATAGTAGATGAAAATTCACTTAACAAAGTCAACTTTCATCATTTTTCATCGAACAGGCTTGTTTCCTGCCACAGCGCCGAGTGCTCTCTGCATTGTGCTTCTCTGGCGCTGAAAATGCGATTCCGCAAGTCTCAGCGCTCTACGAGCAAGGGAAAGCGGTTTTTCAGGCAATCGCTTGTTTGCAGCTGAATGGGGCAGTTTTCTTGGACTTTTTTCACATGTTTGGGGTCAAATATTATATGAAATGTGATTGTTTACTTTAAAATGCCAGAATTCATGAGATACAAAGGAAAGTTATAAAAAATATGAATTTTGATATGAAATATGACTTTTTTCATCAAAGTGCAAAAATTCATAAGAAACATGGAAACAGTGATAGTAGATGAAAATTCACTTAACAAAGTCAACTTTCATCATTTTTCATCGAACAGGCTTGTTTCCAGCCACAGTGCCGAGTGCTCTCTGCATTGTGCTTCTCTGGCGCTGAAAATGCGATTCCGCAAGTCTCAGCGCTCTACGAGCAAGGGAAAGCGGTTTTCAGGCAATCGCTTGTTTGCAGCTGAATGGGGCAGTTTTCTTGGACTTTTTTCACATGTTTGGGGTCAAATATTATATGAAATGTGATTGTTTACTTTAAAATGCCAGAATTCATGAGATACAAAGGAAAGTTATAAAAAATATGAATTTTGATATGAAATATGACTTTTTTCATCAAAGTGCAAAAATTCATAAGAAACATTGAAATAGTGACATTCCATGAAAATTCACTTAACAAAGTCAACTTTCATCATTTTTCATCGAACAGGCTTGTTTCCAGCCACAGCGCCGAGTGCTCTCTGCATTGTGCTTCTCTGGCGCTGAAAATGCGATTCCGCAAGTCTCAGCGCTCTACGAGCAAGGGAAAGCGGTTTTTCAGGCAATCGCTTGTTTGCAGCTGAATGGGGCAGTTTTCTTGGACTTTTTTCACATGTTTGGGGTCAAATATTATATGAAATGTGATTGTTTACTTTAAAATGCCAGAATTCATGAGATACAAAGGAAAGTTATAAAAAATATGAATTTTGATATGAAATATGACTTTTTTCATCAAAGTGCAAAAATTCATAAGAAACATGGAAACAGTGATAGTAGATGAAAATTCACTTAACAAAGTCAACTTTCATCATTTTTCATCGAACAGGCTTGTTTCCTGCCACAGCGCCGAGTGCTCTCTGCATTGTGCTTCTCTGGCGCTGAAAATGCGATTCCGCAAGTCTCAGCGCTCTACGAGCAAGGGAAAGCGGTTTTTCAGGCAATCGCTTGTTTGCAGCTGAATGGGGCAGTTTTCTTGGACTTTTTTCACATGTTTGGGGTCAAATATTATATGAAATGTGATTGTTTACTTTAAAATGCCAGAATTCATGAGATACAAAGGAAAGTTATAAAAAATATGAATTTTGATATGAAATATGACTTTTTTCATCAAAGTGCCAAAATTCATAAGAAACATGGAAACAGTGATAGTAGATGAAAATTCACTTAACAAAGTCAACTTTCATCATTTTTCATCGAACAGGCTTGTTTCCAGCCACAGCGCCGAGTGCTCTCTGCATTGTGCTTCTCTGGCGCTGAAAATGCGATTCCGCAAGTCTCAGCGCTCTACGAGCAAGGGAAAGCGGTTTTTCAGGCAATCGCTTGTTTGCAGCTGAATGGGGCAGTTTTCTTGGACTTTTTTCACATGTTTGGGGTCAAATATTATATGAAATGTGATTGTTTACTTTAAAATGCCAGAATTCATGAGATACAAAGGAAAGTTATAAAAAATATGAATTTTGATATGAAATATGACTTTTTTCATCAAAGTGCAAAAATTCATAAGAAACATGGAAACAGTGATAGTAGATGAAAATTCACTTAACAAAGTCAACTTTCATCATTTTTCATCGAACAGGCTTGTTTCCAGCCACAGCGCCGAGTGCTCTCTGCATTGTGCTTCTCTGGCGCTGAAAATGCGATTCCGCAAGTCTCAGCGCTCTACGAGCAAGGGAAAGCGGTTTTTCAGGCAATCGCTTGTTTGCAGCTGAATGGGGCAGTTTTCTTGGACTTTTTTCACATGTTTGGGGTCAACTATGATATGAAATGTGATTGTTTACTTTAAAATGCCAGAATTCATGAGATACAAAGGAAAGTTATAAAAAATATGAGTTTTGATATGAAATATGACTTTTTTCATCAAAGTGCAAAAATTCATAAGAAACATGGAAACAGTGATAGTAGATGAAAATTCACTTAACAAAGTCAACTTTCATCATTTTTCATCGAACAGGCTTGTTTCCAGCCACAGCGCCGAGTGCTCTCTGCATTGTGCTTCTCTGGCGCTGAAAATGCGATTCCGCAAGTCTCAGCGCTCTACGAGCAAGGGAAAGCGGTTTTTCAGGCAATCGCTTGTTTGCAGCTGAATGGGGCAGTTTTCTTGGACTTTTTTCACATGTTTGGGGTCAAATATTATATGAAATGTGATTGTTTACTTTAAAATGCCAGAATTCATGAGATACAAAGGAAAGTTATAAAAAATATGAATTTTGATATGAAATATGACTTTTTTCATCAAAGTGCAAAAATTCATAAGAAACATGGAAACAGTGATAGTAGATGAAAATTCACTTAACAAAGTCAACTTTCATCATTTTTCATCGAACAGGCTTGTTTCCTGCCACAGCGCCGAGTGCTCTCTGCATTGTGCTTCTCTGGCGCTGAAAATGCGATTCCGCAAGTCTCAGCGCTCTACGAGCAAGGGAAAGCGGTTTTTCAGGCAATCGCTTGTTTGCAGCTGAATGGGGCAGTTTTCTTGGACTTTTTTCACATGTTTGGGGTCAAATATTATATGTAATGTGATTGTTTACTTTAAAATGCCAGAATTCATGAGATACAAAGGAAAGTTATAAAAAATATGAATTTTGATATGAAATATGACTTTTTTCATCAAAGTGCAAAAATTCATAAGAAACATGGAAACAGTGATAGTAGATGAAAATTCACTTAACAAAGTCAACTTTCATCATTTTTCATCGAACAGGCTTGTTTCCAGCCACAGCGCCGAGTGCTCTCTGCATTGTGCTTCTCTGGCGCTGAAAATGCGATTCCGCAAGTCTCAGCGCTCTACGAGCAAGGGAAAGCGGTTTTTCAGGCAATCGCTTGTTTGCAGCTGAATGGGGCAGTTTTCTTGGACTTTTTTCACGTTTGGGGTCAAATATTATATGAAATGTGATTGTTTACTTTAAAATGCCAGAATTCATGAGATACAAAGGAAAGTTATAAAAAATATGAGTTTTGATATGAAATATGACTTTTTTCATCAAAGTGCAAAAATTCATAAGAAACATGGAAACAGTGATAGTAGATGAAAATTCACTTAACAAAGTCAACTTTCATCATTTTTCATCGAACAGGCTTGTTTCCAGCCACAGCGCCGAGTGCTCTCTGCATTGTGCTTCTCTGGCGCTGAAAATGCGATTCCGCAAGTCTCAGCGCTCTACGAGCAAGGGAAAGCGGTTTTTCAGGCAATCGCTTGTTTGCAGCTGAATGGGGCAGTTTTCTTGGACTTTTTTCACATGTTTGGGGTCAAATATTCTATGAAATGTGATTGTTTACTTTAAAATGCCAGAATTCATGAGATACAAAGGAAAGTTATAAAAAATATGAATTTTGATATGAAATATGACTTTTTTCATCAAAGTGCAAAAATTCATAAGAAACATGGAAACAGTGATAGTAGATGAAAATTCACTTAACAAAGTCAACTTTCATCATTTTTCATCGAACAGGCTTGTTTCCAGCCACAGCGCCGAGTGCTCTCTGCATTGTGCTTCTCTGGCGCTGAAAATGCGATTCCGCAAGTCTCAGCGCTCTACGAGCAAGGGAAAGCGGTTTTTCAGGCAATCGCTTGTTTGCAGCTGAATGGGGCAGTTTTCTTGGACTTTTTTCACATGTTTGGGGTCAAATATTATATGAAATGTGATTGTTTACTTTAAAATGCCAGAATTCATGAGATACAAAGGAAGGTTATTAAAATATGAATTTTGATAATGAAATATGACTTTTTTCATCAATGTGCAAAAATTCATAAGAAACATTGAAATAGTGACTTTCCATGAAAATTCACTTAACAAAGTCAACTTTCATCATTTTTCATCGAACAGGCTTGTTTCCAGCCACAGCGCCGAGTGCTCTCTGCATTGTGCTTCTCTGGCGCTGAAAATGCGATTCCGCAAGTCTCAGCGCTCTACGAGCAAGGGAAAGCGGTTTTTCAGGAAATCGCTTGTTTCCAGCTGAATGGGGCAGTTTTCTTGGACTTTTTTCACGTTTGGGGTCAAATATTCTATGAAATGTGATTGTTTACTTTTAAAAGCCAGAATTCATGAGATACAACGGAAAGTTATAATAAATATGAGTTTTGATATGAAATATGACTTTTTTCATCAAAGTGCAAAAATTCATAAGAAACATGGAAACAGTGATAGTAGATGAAAATTCACTTAACAAAGTCAACTTTCATCATTTTTCATCGAACAGGCTTGTTTCCAGCCACAGCGCCGAGTGCTCTCTGCATTGTGCTTCTCTGGCGCTGAAAATGCGATTCCGCAAGTCTCAGCGCTCTACGAGCAAGGGAAAGCGGTTTTGAAGGCAATCGCTTGTTTGCAGCTGAATGAGGCAGTTTTCTTGGACTTTTTTCACATGTTTGGGGTCAAATATTATATGAAATGTGTTTGTTTACTTTAAAATGCCAGAATTCATGAGATACAAAGGAAAGTTATAAAAAATATGAATTTTGATATGAAATATGACTTTTTTCATCAAAGTGCAAAAATTCATAAGAAACATTGAAATAGTGACATTCCATGAAAAATCACTTAACAAAGTCAACTTTCATCATTTTTCATCGAACAGGCTTGTTTCCTGCCACAGCGCCGAGTGCTCTCTGCATTGTGCTTCTCTGGCGCTGAAAATGCGATTCCGCAAGTCTCAGCGCTCTACGAGCAAAGGAAAGCGGTTTTTCAAGCAATCGCTTGTTTGCAGCTGAATGGGGCAGTTTTCTTGGACTTTTTTCACGTTTGGGGTCAAATATTCTATGAAATGTGATTGTTTACTTTAAAATGCCAGAATTCATGAGATACAAAGGAAAGTTATAAAAAATATGAATTTTGATATGAAATAAGACTTTTTTCTTCAAAGTGCAAAAATTCATAAGAAACATTGAAATAGTGACATTCCATGAAAATTCACTTAACAAAGTCAACTTTCATCATTTTTCATCGAACAGGCTTGTTTCCAGCCACAGCGCCGAGTGCTCTCTGCATTGTGCTTCTCTGGCGCTGAAAATGCGATTCCGCAAGTCTCAGCGCTCTACGAGCAAGGGAAAGCGGTTTTTCAGGCAATCGCTTGTTTGCAGCTGAATGGGGCAGTTTTCTTGGACTTTTTTCACATGTTTGGGGTCAACTATGATATGAAATGTGATTGTTTACTTTTAAAAGCCAGAATTCATGAGATACAACGGAAAGTTATAAAAAATATGAGTTTTGATATGAAATATGACATTTTTCATCAAAGTGCAAAAATTCATAAGAAACATGGAAACAGTGATAGTAGATGAAAATTCACTTAACAAAGTCAACTTTCATCATTTTTCATCGAACAGGCTTGTTTCCAGCCACAGCGCCGAGTGCTCTCTGCATTGTGCTTCTCTGGCGCTGAAAATGCGATTCCGCAAGTCTCAGCGCTCTACGAGCAAGGGAAAGCGGTTTTTCAGGCAATCGCTTGTTTGCAGCTGAATGGGGCAGTTTTCTTGGACTTTTTTCACATGTTTGGGGTCAAATATTATATGAAATGTGATTGTTTACTTTAAAATGCCAGAATTCATGAGATACAAAGGAAAGTTATAAAAAATATGAATTTTGATATGAAATATGACTTTTTTCATCAAAGTGCCAAAATTCATAAGAAACATTGAAATAGTGACTTTCCATGAAAATTCACTTGACAAAGTCAACTTTCATCATTTTTCATCGAACAGGCTTGTTTCCAGCCACAGCGCCGAGTGCTCTCTGCATTGTGCTTCTCTGGCGCTGAAAATGCGATTCCGCAAGTCTCAGCGCTCTACGAGCAAGGGAAAGCGGTTTTTCAGGCAATCGCTTGTTTGCAGCTGAATGGGGCAGTTTTCTTGGACTTTTTTCACATGTTTGGGGTCAAATATTCTATGAAATGTGATTGTTTACTTTTAAAAGCCAGAATTCATGAGATACAACGGAAAGTTATAAAAAATATGAGTTTTGATATGAAATATGACTTTTTTCATCAAAGTGCAAAAATTCATAGGAACATGGAAACAGTGATAGTAGATGAAAATTCACTTAACAAAGTCAACTTTCATCATTTTTCATCGAACAGGCTTGTTTCCTGCCACAGCGCCGAGTGCTCTCTGCATTGTGCTTCTCTGGCGCTGAAAATGCGATTCCGCAAGTCTCAGCGCTCTACGAGCAAGGGAAAGCGGTTTTTCAGGCAATCGCTTGTTTGCAGCTGAATGGGGCAGTTTTCTTGGACTTTTTTCACATGTTTGGGGTCAACTATGATATGAAATGTGATTGTTTACTTTTAAAAGCCAGAATTCATGAGATACAAAGGAAAGTTATAAAAAATATGAATTTTGATATGAAATATGACTTTTTTCTTCAAAGTGCAAAAATTCATAAGAAACATTGAAATAGTGACATTCCATGAAAAATCACTTAACAAAGTCAACTTTCATCATTTTTCATCGAACAGGCTTGTTTCCTGCCACAGCGCCGAGTGCTCTCTGCATTGTGCTTCTCTGGCGCTGAAAATGCGATTCCGCAAGTCTCAGCGCTCTACGAGCAAGGGAAAGCGGTTTTTCAGGCAATCGCTTGTTTGCAGCTGAATGGGGCAGTTTTCTTGGACTTTTTTCACATGTTTGGGGTCAACTATGATATGAAATGTGATTGTTTACTTTTAAAAGCCAGAATTCATGAGATACAACGGAAAGTTATAAAAAATATGAGTTTTGATATGAAATATGACTTTTTTCATCAAAGTGCAAAAATTCATAAGAAACATGGAAACAGTGATAGTAGATGAAAATTCACTTAACAAAGTCAACTTTCATCATTTTTCATCGAACAGGCTTGTTTCCAGCCACAGCGCCGAGTGCTCTCTGCATTGTGCTTCTCTGGCGCTGAAAATGCGATTCCGCAAGTCTCAGCGCTCTACGAGCAAGGGAAAGCGGTTTTTCAGGCAATCGCTTGTTTGCAGCTGAATGGGGCAGTTTTCTTGGACTTTTATCACATGTTTGGGGTCAACTATGATATGAAATGTGATTGTTTACTTTTAAAAGCCAGAATTCATGAGATACAACGGAAAGTTATAAAAAATATGAGTTTTGATATGAAATATGACATTTTTCATCAAAGTGCAAAAATTCATAAGAAACATGGAAACAGTGATAGTAGATGAAAATTCACTTAACAAAGTCAACTTTCATCATTTTTCATCGAACAGGCTTGTTTCCAGCCACAGCGCCGAGTGCTCTCTGCATTGTGCTTCTCTGGCGCTGAAAATGCGATTCCGCAAGTCTCAGCGCTCTACGAGCAAGGGAAAGCGGTTTTTCAGGCAATCGCTTGTTTGCAGCTGAATGGGGCAGTTTTCTTGGACTTTTTTCACATGTTTGGGGTCAAATATTATATGAAATGTGATTGTTTACTTTAAAATGCCAGAATTCATGAGATACAAAGGAAAGTTATAAAAAATATGAATTTTGATATGAAATATGACTTTTTTCATCAAAGTGCAAAAATTCATAAGAAACATGGAAACAGTGATAGTAGATGAAAATTCACTTAACAAAGTCAACTTTCATCATTTTTCATCGAACAGGCTTGTTTCCAGCCACAGCGCCGAGTGCTCTCTGCATTGTGCTTCTCTGGCGCTGAAAATGCGATTCCGCAAGTCTCAGCGCTCTACGAGCAAGGGAAAGCGGTTTTTCAGGCAATCGCTTGTTTGCAGCTGAATGGGGCAGTTTTCTTGGACTTTTTTCACATGTTTGGGGTCAAATATTATATGAAATGTGATTGTTTACTTTAAAATGCCAGAATTCATGAGATACAAAGGAAAATTATAAAAAATATGAATTTTGATATGAAATATGACTTTTTTCATCAAAGTGCCAAAATTCATAAGAAACATGGAAACAGTGACATTCCATGAAAATTCACTTAACAAAGTCAACTTTCATCATTTTTCATCGAACAGGCTTGTGTCCAGCCACAGCGCCGAGTGCTCTCTGCATTGTGCTTCTCTGGCGCTGAAAATGCGATTCCGCAAGTCTCAGCGCTCTACGAGCAAGGGAAAGCGGTTTTTCAAGCAATCGCTTGTTTGCAGCTGAATGGGGCAGTTTTCTTGGACTTTTTTCACATGTTTGGGGTCAAATATTATATGAAATGTGATTGTTTACTTTAAAATGCCAGAATTCATGAGATACAAAGGAAGGTTATTAAAATATGAATTTTGATAATGAAATATGACTTTTTTCATCAAAGTGCAAAAATTCATAAGAAACATTGAAATAGTGACTTTCCATGAAAATTCACTTGACAAAGTCAACTTTCATCATTTTTCATCGAACAGGCTTGTTTCCAGCCACAGCGCCGAGTGCTCTCTGCATTGTGCTTCTCTGGCGCTGAAAATGCGATTCCGCAAGTCTCAGCGCTCTACGAGCAAGGGAAAGCGGTTTTTCAGGCAATCGCTTGTTTGCAGCTGAATGGGGCAGTTTTCTTGGACTTTTTTCACATGTTTGGGGTCAACTATGATATGAAATGTGATTGTTTACTTTTAATAGCCAGAATTCATGAGATACAAATGAAAGTTATAAAAAATATGAATTTTGATATGAAATATGACTTTTTTCTTCAAAGTGCAAAAATTCATAAGAAACATTGAAATAGTGACATTCCATGAAAATTCACTTAACAAAGTCAACTTTCATCATTTTTCATCGAACAGGCTTGTTTCCTGCCACAGCGCTGAGTGGTCTCTGCATTGTGCTTCTCTGGCGCTGAAAATGCGATTCCGCAAGTCTCAGCGCTCTACGAGCAAGGGAAAGCGGTTTTCAGGCAATCGCTTGTTTGCAGCTGAATGGGGCAGTTTTCTTGGACTTTTTTCACATGTTTGGGGTCAAATATTATATGAAATGTGATTGTTTACTTTAAAATGCCAGAATTCATGAGATACAAAGGAAAGTTATAAAAAATATGAGTTTTGATATGAAATATGACTTTTTTCATCAAAGTGCAAAAATTCATAAGAAACATGGAAACAGTGATAGTAGATGAAAATTCACTTAACAAAGTCAACTTTCATCATTTTTCATCGAACAGGCTTGTTTCCAGCCACAGCGCCGAGTGCTCTCTGCATTGTGCTTCTCTGGTGCTGAAAATGCGATTCCGCAAGTCTCAGCGCTCTACGAGCAAGGGAAAGCGGTTTTCAGGCAATCGCTTGTTTGCAGCTGAATGGGGCAGTTTTCTTGGACTTTTTTCACATGTTTGAGGTCAAATATTATATGAAATGTGATTGTTTACTTTAAAATGCCAGAATTCATGAGATACAAAGGAAAGTTATAAAACATGAATTTTGATATGAAATATGACTTTTTTCTTCAAAGTGCAAAAATTCATAAGAAACATTGAAATAGTGACATTCCATGAAAATTCACTTAACAAAGTCAACTTTCATCATTTTTCATCGAACAGGCTTGTTTCCAGCCACAGCGCCGAGTGCTCTCTGCATTGTGCTTCTCTGGCGCTGAAAATGCGATTCCGCAAGTCTCAGCGCTCTACGAGCAAGGGAAAGCGGTTTTTCAGGAAATCGCTTGTTTCCAGCTGAATGGGGCAGTTTTCTTGGACTTTTTTCACGTTTGGGGTCAAATATTCTATGAAATGTGATTGTTTACTTTTAAAAGCCAGAATTCATGAGATACAACGGAAAGTTATAAAAAATATGAGTTTTGATATGAAATATGACTTTTTTCATCAAAGTGCAAAAATTCATAGGAACATGGAAACAGTGATAGTAGATGAAAATTCACTTAACAAAGTCAACTTTCATCATTTTTCATCGAACAAGCTTGTTTCCAACCACAGCGCCGAGTGCTCTCTGCATTGTGCTTCTCTGGCGCTGAAAATGCGATTCCGCAAGTCTCAGCGCTCTACGAGCAAGGGAAAGCGGTTTTGAAGGCAATCGCTTGTTTGCAGCTGAATGAGGCAGTTTTCTTGGACTTTTTTCACATGTTTGGGGTCAAATATTATATGAAATGTGTTTGTTTACTTTAAAATGCCAGAATTCATGAGATACAAAGGAAAGTTATAAAAAATATGAATTTTGATATGAAATATGACTTTTTTCATCAAAGTGCAAAAATTCATAAGAAACATTGAAATAGTGACATTCCATGAAAAATCACTTAACAAAGTCAACTTTCATCATTTTTCATCGAACAGGCTTGTTTCCTGCCACAGCGCCGAGTGCTCTCTGCATTGTGCTTCTCTGGCGCTGAAAATGCGATTCCGCAAGTCTCAGCGCTCTACGAGCAAAGGAAAGCGGTTTTTCAAGCAATCGCTTGTTTGCAGCTGAATGGGGCAGTTTTCTTGGACTTTTTTCACGTTTGGGGTCAAATATTCTATGAAATGTGATTGTTTACTTTAAAATGCCAGAATTCATGAGATACAAAGGAAAGTTATAAAAAATATGAATTTTGATATGAAATAAGACTTTTTTCTTCAAAGTGCAAAAATTCATAAGAAACATTGAAATAGTGACATTCCATGAAAATTCACTTAACAAAGTCAACTTTCATCATTTTTCATCGAACAGGCTTGTTTCCAGCCACAGCGCCGAGTGCTCTCTGCATTGTGCTTCTCTGGCACTGAAAATGCGATTCCGCAAGTCTCAGCGCTCTACGAGCAAGGGAAAGCGGTTTTGAAGGCAATCGCTTGTTTGCAGCTGAATGAGGCAGTTTTCTTGGACTTTTTTCACATGTTTGGGGTCAAATATTATATGAAATGTGTTTGTTTACTTTAAAATGCCAGAATTCATGAGATACAAAGGAAAGTTATAAAAAATATGAATTTTGATATGAAATATGACTTTTTTCATCAAAGTGCAAAAATTCATAAGAAACATTGAAATAGTGACATTCCATGAAAAATCACTTAACAAAGTCAACTTTCATCATTTTTCATCGAACAGGCTTGTTTCCTGCCACAGCGCCGAGTGCTCTCTGCATTGTGCTTCTCTGGCGCTGAAAATGCGATTCCGCAAGTCTCAGCGCTCTACGAGCAAAGGAAAGCGGTTTTTCAAGCAATCGCTTGTTTGCAGCTGAATGGGGCAGTTTTCTTGGACTTTTTTCACGTTTGGGGTCAAATATTCTATGAAATGTGATTGTTTACTTTAAAATGCCAGAATTCATGAGATACAAAGGAAAGTTATAAAAAATATGAATTTTGATATGAAATAAGACTTTTTTCTTCAAAGTGCAAAAATTCATAAGAAACATTGAAATAGTGACATTCCATGAAAATTCACTTAACAAAGTCAACTTTCATCATTTTTCATCGAACAGGCTTTTGTCCAGCCACAGCGCCGAGTGCTCTCTGCATTGTGCTTCTCTGGCGCTGAAAATGCGATTCCGCAAGTCTCAGCGCTCTACGAGCAAGGGAAAGCGGTTTTTCAGGCAATCGCTTGTTTGCAGCTGAATGGGGCAGTTTTCTTGGACTTTTTTCAAGTTTGGGGTCAAATATTATATGAAATGTGATTGTTTACTTTAAAATGCCAGAATTCATGAGATACAAAGGAAAGTTATAAAAAATATGAATTTTGATATGAAATATGACTTTTTTCATCAAAGTGCCAAAATTCATAAGAAACATGGAAACAGTGATAGTAGATGAAAATTCACTTAACAAAGTCAACTTTCATCATTTTTCATCGAACAGGCTTGTTTCCTGCCACAGCGCCGAGTGCTCTCTGCATTGTGCTTCTCTGATGCTGAAAATGCGATTCCGCAAGTCTCAGCGCTCTACGAGCAAGGGAAAGCGGTTTTTCAGGCAATCGCTTGTTTGCAGCTGAATGGGGCAGTTTTCTTGGACTTTTTTCACATGTTTGGGGTCAAATATTATATGAAATGTGATTGTTTACTTTAAAATGCCAGAATTCATGAGATACAACGGAAAGTTATAAAAAATATGAGTTTTGATATGAAATATGACTTTTTTCATCAAAGTGCAAAAATTCATAAGGAACATGGAAACAGTGATAGTAGATGAAAATTCACTTAACAAAGTCAACTTTCATCATTTTTCATCGAACAGGCTTGTTTCCAGCCACAGCGCCGAGTGGTCTCTGCATTGTGCTTCTCTGGCGCTGAAAATGCGATTCCGCAAGTCTCAGCGCTCTACGAGCAAGGGAAAGCGGTTTTCAGGCAATCGCTTGTTTGCAGCTGAATGGGGCAGTTTTCTTGGACTTTTTTCACATGTTTGAGGTCAAATATTATATGAAATGTGATTGTTTACTTTAAAATGCCAGAATTCATGAGATACAAAGGAAAGTTATAAAAAATATGAATTTTGATAATGAAATATGACTTTTTTCATCAAAGTGCAAAAATTCATAAGAAACATTGAAATAGTGACATTCCATGAAAAATCACTTAACAAAGTCAACTTTCATCATTTTTCATCGAACAGGCTTGTTTCCAGCCACAGCGCCGAGTGCTCTCTGCATTGTGCTTCTCTGATGCTGAAAATGCGATTCCGCAAGTCTCAGCGCTCTACGAGCAAGGGAAAGCGGTTTTGAAGGCAATCGCTTGTTTGCAGCTGAATGGGGCAGTTTTCTTGGACTTTTTTCACATGTTTGGGGTCAAATATTCTATGAAATGTGATGGTTTACTTTAAAGTGCCAGAATTCATGAGATACAAAGGAAAGCTATGAAAAATATGAATTTTGATATGAAATAAGACTTTTTTCTTCAAAGTGCAAAAATTCATAAGAAACATTGAAATAGTGACATTCCATGAAAATTCACTTAACAAAGTCAACTTTCATCATATTTCATCGAACAGGCTTGTTTCCTGCCACAGCGCCGAGTGCTCTCTGCATTGTGCTTCTCTGGCGCTGAAAATGCGATTCCGCAAGTCTCAGCGCTCTACGAGCAAGGGAAAGCGGTTTTTCAGGCAATCGCTTGTTTGCAGCTGAATGGGGCAGTTTTCTTGGACTTTTTTCACGTTTGGGGTCAAATATTATATGAAATGTGATTGTTTACTTTAAAATGCCAGAATTCATGAGATACAAAGGAAAGTTATAAAAAATATGAATTTTGATATGAAATATGACTTTTTTCATCAAAGTGCCAAAATTCATAAGATACATGGAAACAGTGATAGTAGATGAAAATTCACTTAACAAAGTCAACTTTCATCATTTTTCATCGAACAGGCTTGTTTCCAGCCACAGCGCCGAGTGCTCTCTGCATTGTGCTTCTCTGATGCTGAAAATGCGATTCCGCAAGTCTCA
Organism: Hemibagrus wyckioides; assembly: GCF_019097595.1. NCBI lineage: Eukaryota > Metazoa > Chordata > Actinopteri > Siluriformes > Bagridae > Hemibagrus > Hemibagrus wyckioides. The sequence goes on from NC_080728.1 coordinate 2,190,666, forward strand.
GCGCTCTACGAGCAAGGGAAAGCGGTTTTGAAGGCAATCGCTTGTTTGCAGCTGAATGGGGCAGTTTTCTAGGGCTTTTTTCACATGTTTGGGGTCAAATATTCTATAAAATGTGATGGTTTACTTTAAAGTGCCAGAATTCATGAGATACAAAGGAAAGTTATAAAACATATGAATTTTGATATGAAATATGACTTTTTTCTTCAAAGTGCAAAAATTCATAAGAAACATTGAAATAGTGACTTTCCATGAAAAATCACTTAACAAAGTCAACTTTCATCATTTTTCATCGAACAGGCTTGTTTCCTGCCACAGCGCCGAGTGCTCTCTGCATTGTGCTTCTCTGGCGCTGAAAATGCGATTCCGCAAGTCTCAGCGCTCTACGAGCAAGGGAAGGCAGTTTTCTTGGACTTTTTTCACATGTTTGGGGTCAAATATTATATGAAATGTGATTGTTTACTTTAAAATGCCAGAATTCATGAGATACAAAGGAAAGTTATAAAAAATATGAATTTTGATATGAAATAAGACTTTTTTCTTCAAAGTGCAAAAATTCATAAGAAACATTGAAATAGTGACATTCCATTAAAATTCACTTAACAAAGTCAACTTTCATCATTTTTCATCGAACAGGCTTGTTTCCAGCCACAGCGCCGAGTGCTCTCTGCATTGTGCTTCTCTGGCGCTGAAAATGCGATTCCGCAAGTCTCAGCGCTCTACGAGCAAGGGAAAGCGGCATTTCAGGCAATCGCTTGTTTGCAGCTGAATGGGGCAGTTTTCTTGGACTTTTTTCACATGTTTGGGGTCAAATATTATATGAAATGTGATTGTTTACTTTAAAATGCCAGAATTCATGAGATACAAAGGAAGGTTATGAAAAATATGAATTTTGATATGAAATAAGACTTTTTTCTTCAAAGTGCAAAAATTCATAAGAAACATTGAAATAGTGACTTTCCATGAAAAATCACTTAACAAAGTCAACTTTCATCATTTTTCATCGAACAGGCTTGTTTCCAGCCACAGCGCCGAGTGCTCTCTGCATTGTGCTTCTCTGGCGCTGAAAATGCGATTCCGCAAGTCTCAGCGCTCTACGAGCAAGGGAAAGCGGTTTTTCAGGCAATCGCTTGTTTGCAGCTGAATGGGGCAGTTTTCTTGGACTTTTTTCACATGTTTGGGGTCAAATATTATATGAAATGTGATTGTTTACTTTAAAATGCCAGAATTCATGAGATACAAAGGAAAGTTATAAAAAATATGAATTTTGATATGAAATATGACTTTTTTCATCAAAGTGCAAAAATTCATAAGAAACATGGAAACAGTGATAGTAGATGAAAATTCACTTAACAAAGTCAACTTTCATCATTTTTCATCGAACAGGCTTGTTTCCAGCCACAGCGCCGAGTGCTCTCTGCATTGTGCTTCTCTGGCGCTGAAAATGCGATTCCGCAAGTCTCAGCGCTCTACGAGCAAGGGAAAGCGGTTTTCAGGCAATCGCTTGTTTGCAGCTGAATGGGGCAGTTTTCTTGGACTTTTTTCACATGTTTGAGGTCAAATATTATATGAAATGTGATTGTTTACTTTAAAATGCCAGAATTCATGAGATACAAAGGAAAGTTATAAAACATGAATTTTGATATGAAATATGACTTTTTTCTTCAAAGTGCAAAAATTCATAAGAAACATTGAAATAGTGACATTCCATGAAAATTCACTTAACAAAGTCAACTTTCATCATTTTTCATCGAACAGGCTTGTTTCCAGCCACAGCGCCGAGTGCTCTCTGCATTGTGCTTCTCTGGCGCTGAAAATGCGATTCCGCAAGTCTCAGCGCTCTACGAGCAAGGGAAAGCGGTTTTTCAGGAAATCGCTTGTTTCCAGCTGAATGGGGCAGTTTTCTTGGACTTTTTTCATGTTTGGGGTCAACTATGATATGAAATGTGATTGTTTACTTTTAAAAGCCAGAATTCATGAGATACAAAGGAAAGTTATAAAAAATATGAATTTTGATATGAAATATGACTTTTTTCTTCAAAGTGCAAAAATTCATAAGAAACATTGAAATAGTGACATTCCATGAAAATTCACTTAACAAAGTCAACTTTCATCATTTTTCATCGAACAGGCTTGTTTCCAGCCACAGCGCCGAGTGCTCTCTGCATTGTGCTTCTCTGGCGCTGAAAATGCGATTCCGCAAGTCTCAGCGCTCTACGAGCAAAGGAAAGCGGTTTTTCAAGCAATCGCTTGTTTGCAGCTGAATGGGGCAGTTTTCTTGGACTTTTATCACATGTTTGGGGTCAACTATGATATGAAATGTGATTGTTTACTTTTAAAAGCCAGAATTCATGAGATACAACGGAAAGTTATAAAAAATATGAGTTTTGATATGAAATATGACATTTTTCATCAAAGTGCAAAAATTCATTAGAAACATGGAAACAGTGATAGTAGATGAAAATTCACTTAACAAAGTCAACTTTCATCATTTTTCATCGAACAGGCTTGTTTCCAGCCACAGCGCCGAGTGCTCTCTGCATTGTGCTTCTCTGGCGCTGAAAATGCGATTCCGCAAGTCTCAGCGCTCTAGGAGCAAGGGAAAGCGGTTTTTCAGGCAATCGCTTGTTTGCAGCTGAATGGGGCAGTTTTCTTGGACTTTTTTCACGTTTGGGGTCAAATATTCTATGAAATGTGATTGTTTACTTTAAAATGCCAGAATTCATGAGATACAAAGGAAAATTATAAAAAATATGAATTTTGATATGAAATATGACTTTTTTCATCAAAGTGCCAAAATTCATAAGAAACATGGAAACAGTGACATTCCATGAAAATTCACTTAACAAAGTCAACTTTCATCATTTTTCATCGAACAGGCTTGTTTCCAGCCACAGCGCCGAGTGCTCTCTGCATTGTGCTTCTCTGGCGCTGAAAATGCGATTCCGCAAGTCTCAGCGCTCTACGAGCAAGGGAAAGCGGTTTTTCAGGCAATCGCTTGTTTGCAGCTGAATGGGGCAGTTTTCTTGGACTTTTTTCACATGTTTGGGGTCAAATATTATATGAAATGTGATTGTTTACTTTAAAATGCCAGAATTCATGAGATACAAAGGAAAGTTATAAAAAATATGAATTTTGATAATGAAATATGACTTTTTTCATCAAAGTGCAAAAATTCATAAGAAACATTGAAATAGTGAAATTCCATGAAAAATCACTTAACAAAGTCAACTTTCATCATTTTTCATCGAACAGGCTTGTTTCCAGCCACAGCGCCGAGTGCTCTCTGCATTGTGCTTCTCTGGCGCTGAAAATGCGATTCCGCAAGTCTCAGCGCTCTACGAGCAAGGGAAAGCGGTTTTGAAGGCAATCGCTTGTTTGCAGCTGAATGGGGCAGTTTTCTTGGACTTTTTTCACATGTTTGGGGTCAAATATTCTATGAAATGTGATGGTTTACTTTAAAGTGCCAGAATTCATGAGATACAAAGGAAAGTTATAAAAAATATGAATTTTGATATGAAATAAGACTTTTTTCTTCAAAGTGCAAAAATTCATAAGAAACATTGAAATAGTGACATTCCATGAAAATTCACTTAACAAAGTCAACTTTCATCATTTTTCATCGAACAGGCTTGTTTCCAGCCACAGCGCCGAGTGCTCTCTGCATTGTGCTTCTCTGGCGCTGAAAATGCGATTCCGCAAGTCTCAGCGCTCTACGAGCAAGGGAAAGCGGTTTTTCAGGCAATCGCTTGTTTGCAGCTGAATGGGGCAGTTTTCTTGGACTTTTTTCACATGTTTGGGGTCAAATATTATATGAAATGTGATTGTTTACTTTAAAATGCCAGAATTCATGAGATACAAAGGAAAGTTATAAAAAATATGAATTTTGATATGAAATATGACTTTTTTCATCAAAGTGCAAAAATTCATAAGAAACATTGAAATAGTGACATTCCATGAAAAATCACTTAACAAAGTCAACTTTCATCATTTTTCATCGAACAGGCTTGTTTCCTGCCACAGCGCCGAGTGCTCTCTGCATTGTGCTTCTCTGGCGCTGAAAATGCGATTCCGCAAGTCTCAGCGCTCTACGAGCAAAGGAAAGCGGTTTTTCAAGCAATCGCTTGTTTGCAGCTGAATGGGGCAGTTTTCTTGGTTTTTTTTCACGTTTGGGGTCAAATATTCTATGAAATGTGATTGTTTACTTTAAAATGCCAGAATTCATGAGATACAAAGGAAAGTTATAAAAAATATGAATTTTGATATGAAATAAGACTTTTTTCTTCAAAGTGCAAAAATTCATAAGAAACATTGAAATAGTGACATTCCATGAAAATTCACTTAACAAAGTCAACTTTCATCATTTTTCATCGAACAGGCTTGTTTCCAGCCACAGCGCCGAGTGCTCTCTGCATTGTGCTTCTCTGGCGCTGAAAATGCGATTCCGCAAGTCTCAGCGCTCTACGAGCAAGGGAAAGCGGTTTTTCAGGCAATCGCTTGTTTGCAGCTGAATGGGGCAGTTTTCTTGGACTTTTTTCACGTTTGGGGTCAAATATTATATGAAATGTGATTGTTTACTTTAAAATGCCAGAATTCATGAGATACAAAGGAAAGTTATAAAAAATATGAATTTTGATAATGAAATATGACTTTTTTCATCAAAGTGCAAAAATTCATAAGAAACATTGAAATAGTGAAATTCCATGAAAAATCACTTAAGTCAACTTTCATCATTTTTCATCGAACAGGCTTGTTTCCAGCCACAGCGCCGAGTGCTCTCTGCATTGTGCTTCTCTGGCGCTGAAAATGCGATTCCGCAAGTCTCAGCGCTCTACGAGCAAGGGAAAGCGGTTTTGAGGACAATCGCTTGTTTGCAGCTGAATGGGGCAGTTTTCTTGGACTTTTTTCACATGTTTGGGGTCAACTATGATATGAAATGTGATTGTTTACTTTTAAAAGCCAGAATTCATGAGATACAACGGAAAGTTATAAAAAATATGAGTTTTGATATGAAATATGACATTTTTCATCAAAGTGCAAAAATTCATAAGAAACATGGAAACAGTGATAGTAGATGAAAATTCACTTAACAAAGTCAACTTTCATCATTTTTCATCGAACAGGCTTGTTTCCAGCCACAGCGCCGAGTGCTCTCTGCATTGTGCTTCTCTGATGCTGAAAATGCGATTCCGCAAGTCTCAGCGCTCTACGAGCAAGGGAAAGCGGTTTTTCAGGCAATCGCTTGTTTGCAGCTGAATGGGGCAGTTTTCTTGGGCTTTTTTCACATGTTTGGGGTCAAATATTCTATGAAATGTGATGGTTTACTTTAAAGTGCCAGAATTCATGAGATACAAAGGAAAGTTATAAAACATATGAATTTTGATATGAAATATGACTTTTTTCTTCAAAGTGCAAAAATTCATAAGAAACATTGAAATAGTGACTTTCCATGAAAAATCACTTAACAAAGTCAACTTTCATCATTTTTCATCGAACAGGCTTGTTTCCAGCCACAGCGCCGAGTGCTCTCTGCATTGTGCTTCTCTGGCGCTGAAAATGCGATTCCGCAAGTCTCAGCGCTCTACGAGCAAGGGAAAGCGGTTTTCAGGCAATCGCTTGTTTGCAGCTGAATGGGGCAGTTTTCTTGGACTTTTTTCACATGTTTGAGGTCAAATATTATATGAAATGTGATTGTTTACTTTAAAATGCCAGAATTCATGAGATACAAAGGAAAGTTATAAAACATGAATTTTGATATGAAATATGACTTTTTTCTTCAAAGTGCAAAAATTCATAAGAAACATTGAAATAGTGACATTCCATGAAAATTCACTTAACAAAGTCAACTTTCATCATTTTTCATCGAACAGGCTTGTTTCCAGCCACAGCGCCGAGTGCTCTCTGCATTGTGCTTCTCTGGCGCTGAAAATGCGATTCCGCAAGTCTCAGCGCTCTACGAGCAAGGGAAAGCGGTTTTTCAGGAAATCGCTTGTTTCCAGCTGAATGGGGCAGTTTTCTTGGACTTTTTTCACGTTTGGGGTCAAATATTCTATGAAATGTGATTGTTTACTTTAAAATGCCAGAATTCATGAGATACAAAGGAAAGTTATAAAAAATATGAATTTTGATATGAAATAAGACTTTTTTCTTCAAAGTGGAAAAATTCATAAGAAACATTGAAATAGTGACATTCCATGAAAATTCACTTAACAAAGTCAACTTTCATCATTTTTCACCGAACAGGCTTGTTTCCAGCCACAGCGCCGAGTGCTCTCTGCATTGTGCTTCTCTGGCGCTGAAAATGCGATTCCGCAAGTCTCAGCGCTCTACGAGCAAGGGAAAGCGGTTTTTCAGGCAATCGCTTGTTTGCAGCTGAATGGGGCAGTTTTCTTGGACTTTTTTCACATGTTTGGGGTCAACTATGATATGAAATGTGATTGTTTACTTTTAAAAGCCAGAATTCATGAGATACAACGGAAAGTTATAAAAAATATGAGTTTTGATATGAAATATGACATTTTTCATCAAAGTGCAAAAATTCATAAGAAACATGGAAACAGTGATAGTAGATGAAAATTCACTTAACAAAGTCAACTTTCATCATTTTTCATCGAACAGGCTTGTTTCCAGCCACAGCGCCGAGTGCTCTCTGCATTGTGCTTCTCTGGCGCTGAAAATGCGATTCCGCAAGTCTCAGCGCTCTACGAGCAAGGGAAAGCGGTTTTGAAGGCAATCGCTTGTTTGCAGCTGAATGGGGCAGTTTTCTTGGACTTTTATCACATGTTTGGGGTCAACTATGATATGAAATGTGATTGTTTACTTTTAAAAGCCAGAATTCATGAGATACAACGGAAAGTTATAAAAAATATGAGTTTTGATATGAAATATGACATTTTTCATCAAAGTGCAAAAATTCATTAGAAACATGGAAACAGTGATAGTAGATGAAAATTCACTTAACAAAGTCAACTTTCATCATTTTTCATCGAACAGGCTTGTTTCCAGCCACAGCGCCGAGTGCTCTCTGCATTGTGCTTCTCTGGCGCTGAAAATGCGATTCCGCAAGTCTCAGCGCTCTACGAGCAAGGGAAAGCGGTTTTTCAGGCAATCGCTTGTTTGCAGCTGAATGGGGCAGTTTTCTTGGACTTTTTTCACGTTTGGGGTCAAATATTCTATGAAATGTGATTGTTTACTTTAAAATGCCAGAATTCATGAGATACAAAGGAAAGTTATAAAAAATATGAATTTTGATATGAAATAAGACTTTTTTCTTCAAAGTGCAAAAATTCATAAGAAACATTGAAATAGTGACATTCCATGAAAATTCACTTAACAAAGTCAACTTTCATCATTTTTCATCGAACAGGCTTGTTTCCAGCCACAGCGCCGAGTGCTCTCTGCATTGTGCTTCTCTGGCGCTGAAAATGCGATTCCGCAAGTCTCAGCGCTCTACGAGCAAGGGAAAGCGGTTTTTCAGGCAATCGCTTGTTTGCAGCTGAATGGGGCAGTTTTCTTGGACTTTTTTCACGTTTGGGGTCAAATATTATATGAAATGTGATTGTTTACTTTAAAATGCCAGAATTCATGAGATACAAAGGAAAGTTATAAAACATGAATTTTGATATGAAATATGACTTTTTTCTTCAAAGTGCAAAAATTCATAAGAAACATTGAAATAGTGACATTCCATGAAAATTCACTTAACAAAGTCAACTTTCATCATTTTTCATCGAACAGGCTTGTTTCCAGCCACAGTGCCGAGTGCTCTCTGCATTGTGCTTCTCTGGCGCTGAAAATGCGATTCCGCAAGTCTCAGCGCTCTACGAGCAAGGGAAAGCGGTTTTTCAGGCAATCGCTTGTTTGCAGCTGAATGGGGCAGTTTTCTTGGACTTTTTTCACGTTTGGGGTCAAATATTATATGAAATGTGATTGTTTACTTTAAAATGCCAGAATTAATGAGATACAAAGGAAAGTTATAAAAAAATATGAATTTTGATAATGAAATATGACTTTTTTCATCAAAGTGCAAAAATTCATAAGAAACATTGAAATAGTGACATTCCATGAAAATTCACTTAACAAAGTCAACTTTCATCATTTTTCATCGAACAGGCTTGTTTCCTGCCACAGCGCCGAGTGGTCTCTGCATTGTGCTTCTCTGGCGCTGAAAATGCGATTCCGCAAGTCTCAGCGCTCTACGAGCAAGGGAAAGCGGTTTTTCAGGCAATCGCTTGTTTGCAGCTGAATGGGGCAGTTTTCTTGGACTTTTTTCACATGTTTGGGGTCAAATATTATATGAAATGTGATTGTTTACTTTAAAATGCCAGAATTCATGAGATACAAAGGAAAGTTATAAAAAATATGAGTTTTGATATGAAATATGACTTTTTTCATCAAAGTGCAAAAATTCATAAGAAACATGGAAACAGTGATAGTAGATGAAAATTCACTTAACAAAGTCAACTTTCATCATTTTTCATCGAACAGGCTTGTTTCCAGCCACAGTGCCGAGTGCTCTCTGCATTGTGCTTCTCTGGCGCTGAAAATGCGATTCCGCAAGTCTCAGCGCTCTACGAGCAAGGGAAAGCGGTTTTTCAGGCAATCGCTTGTTTGCAGCTGAATGGGGCAGTTTTCTTGGACTTTTTTCACATGTTTGGGGTCAAATATTATATGAAATGTGATTGTTTACTTTAAAATGCCAGAATTAATGAGATACAAAGGAAAGTTATAAAAAATATGAATTTTGATAATGAAATATGACTTTTTTCATCAAAGTGCCAAAATTCATAAGAAACATGGAAACAGTGATAGTAGATGAAAATTCACTTAACAAAGTCAACTTTCATCATTTTTCATCGAACAGGCTTGTTTCCAGCCACAGCGCCGAGTGCTCTCTGCATTGTGCTTCTCTGGCGCTGAAAATGCGATTCCGCAAGTCTCAGCGCTCTACGAGCAAGGGAAAGCGGTTTTTCAGGAAATCGCTTGTTTCCAGCTGAATGGGGCAGTTTTCTTGGACTTTTTTCACGTTTGGGGTCAAATATTCTATGAAATGTGATTGTTTACTTTAAAATGCCAGAATTCATGAGATACAAAGGAAAGTTATAAAAAATATGAATTTTGATATGAAATAAGACTTTTTTCTTCAAAGTGGAAAAATTCATAAGAAACATTGAAATAGTGACATTCCATGAAAATTCACTTAACAAAGTCAACTTTCATCATTTTTCACCGAACAGGCTTGTTTCCAGCCACAGCGCCGAGTGCTCTCTGCATTGTGCTTCTCTGGCGCTGAAAATGCGATTCCGCAAGTCTCAGCGCTCTACGAGCAAGGGAAAGCGGTTTTTCAGGCAATCGCTTGTTTGCAGCTGAATGGGGCAGTTTTCTTGGACTTTTTTCACATGTTTGGGGTCAACTATGATATGAAATGTGATTGTTTACTTTTAAAAGCCAGAATTCATGAGATACAACGGAAAGTTATAAAAAATATGAGTTTTGATATGAAATATGACATTTTTCATCAAAGTGCAAAAATTCATAAGAAACATGGAAACAGTGATAGTAGATGAAAATTCACTTAACAAAGTCAACTTTCATCATTTTTCATCGAACAGGCTTGTTTCCAGCCACAGCGCCGAGTGCTCTCTGCATTGTGCTTCTCTGGCGCTGAAAATGCGATTCCGCAAGTCTCAGCGCTCTACGAGCAAGGGAAAGCGGTTTTGAAGGCAATCGCTTGTTTGCAGCTGAATGGGGCAGTTTTCTTGGACTTTTATCACATGTTTGGGGTCAACTATGATATGAAATGTGATTGTTTACTTTTAAAAGCCAGAATTCATGAGATACAACGGAAAGTTATAAAAAATATGAGTTTTGATATGAAATATGACATTTTTCATCAAAGTGCAAAAATTCATTAGAAACATGGAAACAGTGATAGTAGATGAAAATTCACTTAACAAAGTCAACTTTCATCATTTTTCATCGAACAGGCTTGTTTCCAGCCACAGCGCCGAGTGCTCTCTGCATTGTGCTTCTCTGGCGCTGAAAATGCGATTCCGCAAGTCTCAGCGCTCTACGAGCAAGGGAAAGCGGTTTTTCAGGCAATCGCTTGTTTGCAGCTGAATGGGGCAGTTTTCTTGGACTTTTTTCACGTTTGGGGTCAAATATTATATGAAATGTGATTGTTTACTTTAAAATGCCAGAATTAATGAGATACAAAGGAAAGTTATAAAAAATATGAATTTTGATAATGAAATATGACTTTTTTCATCAAAGTGCAAAAATTCATAAGAAACATTGAAATAGTGACTTTCCATGAAAAATCACTTAACAAAGTCAACTTTCATCATTTTTCATCGAACAGGCTTGTTTCCTGCCACAGCGCCGAGTGCTCTCTGCATTGTGCTTCTCTGGCGCTGAAAATGCGATTCCGCAAGTCTCAGCGCTCTACGAGCAAGGGAAGGCAGTTTTCTTGGACTTTTTTCACATGTTTGGGGTCAAATATTATATGAAATGTGATTGTTTACTTTTAAAAGCCAGAATTCATGAGATACAACGGAAAGTTATAAAAAATATGAGTTTTGATATGAAATATGACTTTTTTCATCAAAGTGCAAAAATTCATAGGAACATGGAAACAGTGATAGTAGATGAAAATTCACTTAACAAAGTCAACTTTCATCATTTTTCATCGAACAAGCTTGTTTCCAGCCACAGCGCCGAGTGCTCTCTACATTGTGCTTCTCTGGCGCTGAAAATGCGATTCCGCAAGTCTCAGCGCTCTACGAGCAAGGGAAAGCGGTTTTGAAGGCAATCGCTTGTTTGCAGCTGAATGAGGCAGTTTTCTTGGACTTTTTTCACATGTTTGGGGTCAAATATTATATGAAATGTGTTTGTTTACTTTAAAGTGCCAGAATTCATGAGATACAAAGGAAAGTTATGAAAAATATGAATTTTGATATGAAATAAGACTTTTTTCTTCAAAGTGCAAAAATTCATAAGAAACATTGAAATAGTGACATTCCATGAAAATTCACTTAACAAAGTCAACTTTCATCATTTTTCATCGAACAGGCTTGTGTCCAGCCACAGCGCCGAGTGCTCTCTGCATTGTGCTTCTCTGGCGCTGAAAATGCGATTCCGCAAGTCTCAGCGCTCTACGAGCAAGGGAAAGCGGTTTTTCAGGCAATCGCTTGTTTGCAGCTGAATGGGGCAGTTTTCTTGGACTTTTTTCACGTTTGGGGTCAACTATGATATGAAATGTGATTGTTTACTTTAAAATGCCAGAATTCATGAGATACAAAGGAAAGTTATAAAAAATATGAATTTTGATATGAAATATGACTTTTTTCATCAAAGTGCAAAAATTCATAAGAAACATGGAAACAGTGATAGTAGATGAAAATTCACTTAACAAAGTCAACTTTCATCATTTTTCATCGAACAGGCTTGTTTCCAGCCACAGCGCCGAGTGCTCTCTGCATTGTGCTTCTCTGGCGCTGAAAATGCGATTCCGCAAGTCTCAGCGCTCTACGAGCAAGGGAAAGCGGTTTTTCAGGCAATCGCTTGTTTGCAGCTGAATGGGGCAGTTTTCTTGGACTTTTTTCACATGTTTGGGGTCAACTATTCTATGAAATGTGATGGTTTACTTTAAAGTGCCAGAATTCATGAGATACAAAGGAAAGTTATAAAACATATGAATTTTGATATGAAATATGACTTTTTTCTTCAAAGTGCAAAAATTCATAAGAAACATTGAAATAGTGACATTCCATGAAAATTCACTTAACAAAGTCAACTTTCATCATTTTTCATCGAACAGGCTTGTTTCCAGCCACAGCGCCGAGTGCTCTCTGCATTGTGCTTCTCTGGCGCTGAAAATGCGATTCCGCAAGTCTCAGCGCTCTACGAGCAAGGGAAAGCGGTTTTTCAGGCAATCGCTTGTTTGCAGCTGAATGGGGCAGTTTTCTTGGACTTTTTTCACATGTTTGGGGTCAAATATTCTATGAAATGTGATGGTTTACTTTAAAGTGCCAGAATTCATGAGATACAAAGGAAAGTTATAAAACATATGAATTTTGATATGAAATATGACTTTTTTCTTCAAAGTGCAAAAATTCATAAGAAACATGGAAACAGTGACATTCCATGAAAATTCACTTAACAAAGTCAACTTTCATCATTTTTCATCGAACAGGCTTGTGTCCAGCCACAGCGCCGAGTGGTCTCTGCATTGTGCTTCTCTGGCGCTGAAAATGCGATTCCGCAAGTCTCAGCGCTCTACGAGCAAGGGAAAGCGGTTTTTCAGGCAATCGCTTGTTTGCAGCTGAATGGGGCAGTTTTCTTGGACTTTTTTCACGTTTGGGGTCAAATATTATATGAAATGTGATTGTTTACTTTAAAATGCCAGAATTCATGAGATACAAAGGAAAGTTATAAAAAATATGACTTTTGATATGAAATATGACTTTTTTCATCAAAGTGCAAAACTTCATAAGAAACATGGAAACAGTGATAGTAGATGAAAATTCACTTAACAAAGTCAACTTTCATCATTTTTCATCGAACAGGCTTGTTTCCTGCCACAGCGCCGAGTGCTCTCTGCATTGTGCTTCTCTGGCGCTGAAAATGCGATTCCGCAAGTCTCAGCGCTCTACGAGCAAGGGAAAGCGGTTTTTCAGGCAATCGCTTGTTTGCAGCTGAATGGGGCAGTTTTCTTGGACTTTTTTCACATGTTTGGGGTCAAATATTATATGAAATGTGATTGTTTATTTAAAATGCCAGAATTCAGGAGATACAAAGGAAGGTTATTAAAATATGAATTTTGATAATGAAATATGACTTTTTTCATCAAAGTGCAAAAATTCATGAGAAACATTGAAATAGTGACATTCCATGAAAAATCACTTAACAAAGTCAACTTTCATCATTTTTCATCGAACAGGCTTGTTTCCAGCCACAGCGCCGAGTGCTCTCTGCATTGTGCTTCTCTGGCGCTGAAAATGCGATTCCGCAAGTCTCAGCGCTCTACAAGCAAGGGCAAGCGGTTTTTCAGGCAATCGCTTGTTTGCAGCTGAATGGGGCAGTTTTCTTGGACTTTTTTCACATGTTTGGGGTCAACTATTCTATGAAATGTGATGGTTTACTTTAAAGTGCCAGAATTCATGAGATACAAAGGAAAGTTATAAAACATATGAATTTTGATATGAAATATGACTTTTTTCTTCAAAGTGCAAAAATTCATAAGAAACATTGAAATAGTGACATTCCATGAAAATTCACTTAACAAAGTCAACTTTCATCATTTTTCATCGAACAGGCTTGTTTCCAGCCACAGCGCCGAGTGGTCTCTGCATTGTGCTTCTCTGGCGCTGAAAATGCGATTCCGCAAGTCTCAGCGCTCTACGAGCAAGGGAAAGCGGTTTTTCAGGCAATCGCTTGTTTGCAGCTGAATGGGGCAGTTTTCTTGGACTTTTTTCACATGTTTGGGGTCAAATATTCTATGAAATGTGATTGTTTACTTTAAAATGCCAGAATTCATGAGATACAAAGGAAAGTTATAAAAAATATGACTTTTGATATGAAATATGACTTTTTTCATCAAAGTGCAAAAATTCATAAGAAACATGGAAACAGTGATAGTAGATGAAAATTCACTTAACAAAGTCAACTTTCATCATTTTTCATCGAACAGGCTTGTTTCCTGCCACAGCGCCGAGTGCTTTTTTCACACACTGCAAACCCCGGCAAGTTAAGATAACTCAAAAGTTTTGAGGTAATAAGTTTCCTCAATTTTTTATAAGTAGATAAACTTAATTGTTTTAAATTAAGTACACTTAATACATAAGAACAGATTAACTCAAAATTATTTATTTGAATAAACTTTTTTTGTTCATAATAAATAAGCTCAATTAATTCAATTTATCAAAAATTAAAGATATTACATGTTTGTTATATATTTTTAAGTATTCAATACTTACAGTTTTTAATTCCCTAAAAATAAAAATTTCATTAATTAAAAATAAAAAAAACTTAAGAAATATTACCTCAAAATTTACATTCAATAAGAAAATCTCATTCTTAAACATTAGAAATGAAGAGACTTTTCAACTCCATATGCAGAAGCAAATGTTTTACTTTGCAACAGGAATTCAATATTTCAATCAAAAGGAGCATTCAATCTTCATGAATTAACATCTTGCCATTAGCTTTTGAAAAAAAAATAAAAAAAAATAAAGTGACACAATATGTAGAAATTCTGGAAATATACAACAGAATAGTTTTCTGCCCTTAAACAAAAATCAAATATACATGAACACAAAAAAATCTTTTTTCTGAAAACTTTGAAAATCTGAGCTCAGTTACAATATACCGTAACTGTATTAGTCAAAACAAGTGAAATAATAATCGATGAGTAAAAATCTCTTACTCAGTTTTTTTTCCTGTGTCATGGAATACTTCAAAACTTCTATATTTCAAATCTTCAAATATTTAAACAGAACATTGCCATATTAGTCACAACTGGAAAAAAGAAAGAAAGAAAATGAAGTGTACAGGGATCGTGCATTCACATCTCTTACTCCTTTATCAGTAGATCATTTTTAAGGCTTAGCAATCGGGGTGTTAGTGGCTTAGAGTCATCTAAGCCCAGTAACACTTTCTGAATGAAGTTGAAGGTGTGAGTCAGCTCTTTTGGATAATCCAGATGTAATGCATATATCATGCCAAATATCAAAAGCATCAGACATCCTGGAAATGTCCCTCAGAATAATGTCACCTTCCAGCACAATAGCCATCCCAGTAGGGTCAAACTGAACAGTGGACCTTGAGTCTCCATTCACCATGCTTAGAAGAGCTACAGCTGAATCTGCAATGTCTGGCTCTTCCATCTCTTCAGTCTAAAAAACATGAGGGAACTTCATGAACATAAGCAGATAAATAATTTTATAAGTCATATGAGATATATAAAACCTACATTCCACGTCTTGAAAAAGACAGAGTCATCTTCACGCAAGTAAACAGGGAGAGCTCGAAGTGCAGCTGTGCGTCTGTTACTGATATCAAAGTGCTCCTGTAAAATAAGTATTAGAGGTGCAAAAGAACAGAGAAAAAGTAGTGATAAAGGACAGGTGACAATGGGAAATACATTTAAAGTGACAGAATTCAAAGCTTGCAGTGTTTCCTTATGAAGTGAAACTTGTGACCATTAACCAATTAACATACTATGATTGTAATTAACATTTAAATTTACCAGAAGATCATAGGCATTAAATATGCTTCTCAATGCTTCTGCTATCTTGCCAGTGCGGGCAGCCTTCCGCCTGTAGACAGCCATGAGTCGAGGAGTATGTTTGTCCAGCTCTGCATAGAACCTGTTCTTCAAGTTGATATTCGTTATTCTATGAAATTCTGCAGAAATCTGCAAGCAAGCATAGAGACAAAACATTTAAAAATATATGTTAAACAAGAAAACAAATGAAACGGGCATTTTATTTAAGAAAAAGGAACTGAGAAAACTACCTGAGACTCCAGTCGAAGTGCAGGCCACTTTTCCAAAAAGTCCTTCACTGGTTGTGATGGGTTATCTACAACAATCTGTTTGCGACGCAGAGCAAATGTAGTTTGCATGAGTCTTTCTATTAGCCCATGACTTCTTTCTGCTTTGGACACTTCCTCAACAATTTGCAATCTTAGCTGTTCCAGGCTTTCAGCATTCTCTCGCCTTGGAAAGATTGGTAGGTAGTTTACCTCAGCTCGACGAGCTCTTTTGATGTTGGAGTGGGGAGGCTCACTCTCTGGGTTACTTTGGCTTCTCTTCCCCGAGTTTACAGCCACCTCTTCACAACCAGATCTGCTGAGTTTTGTGCGATAGTTGCCCATCTTAAACTTTAAACTTGTCTTCCAGCCATACCATCCACACTGACTTCCTGGTTCTGTGAGGCATGGGTGCTTAGAAATAAGAGCCTCTGCTGCTTTTGCAACTTCTTTGTCACTGGGGTAAGCCTTGAAGCTGTGCATTGCCTTGGCCATATTTTCTAGAATGTCATGTTTTTGGCCTTTTGTTAATTTTAAAGACCTTCTGCTGTTTTCATAGACTGCATTTCCAGCTTCTAGTCTGTACTCAACATCATATGAAAATCGAGGAACTGGGAACACGTCAGGCCAACTCTGCATGCGTTCCAGGGTATGAGGGAGTATTTCAGTGTCTGAAGTTGCAGCTGAGCTGGCATCATTCTCAGATCTGTGTATTTTTAATACAGCCTTCTCTGGAAGTTCTGAAATGTCTGTTAGAAAGCAGAGTTGCCCCCCAAAATCTGGGTCTTCATATTGGAGGCTGAAATCAAAATCAAGACGAGGTCTGAATTTCTCTCTAATCGCTGTAATCAGCTCTTCTACTGTAGTTGGGTGTGTAGAAAAGGTCATCTTGTGGGCAATGTCAGAAGCAATATAAACTCTCAATAAAAGTTTCTGGCACTCCGCCATCTAGGAGACCAATACAACAAGATAAAAAGTGAGGTTAAACAAATAGTTTTCAACAAGATGGACTGTATGTGGATTTCCAAATAATGTAGAAATCTGTACCTTATTGTAATGGTAGAAATCGCTTTGACGTCAACAGCAACTGGCCTTCTATAGTGTACGCAGAAAGGGGGGATGTGTCACTTAAATCCGCTATTGCTTTAACAGATATATTACCTAAACACAGATTAAAGGCCCTTAGGTGTTCAATATAATGGGATTTGTGCTCCCTGCACAGGAAGGCCACATGATCGTTCACAAGGAGGATTGATTCAGTTTTACAAAACTGAGGTAACCCTGCTTCAAAACCAGCCACAAAAAAATCCCCAGTACAAATATTCGTGCCATCAATTGTGATTCTAGATGCACAGTATATAGTGTTACTATCAGTCTTCTGTTCAACATACTGTTTTGCCACTTCAGGTAGTGTTGAAACTAAAACAGATGTAACAGTTGATGCCTGCAAATGTGGTTTGAAGAATGCTGGAGCACTTAGATGATACGCCATCATATGCTGGTGTCTGCTTGCCAGTGTCTTTAACACATTTTTAAAGTTTTGTGCATCATGAACAACCTTTTTAAAGAAGCGGTGTTTGCCTTCAAAACGCATGGTCCATAAATGTACAAGAGGTCCAAAACATCTGATCAGCTCTGGGTAATGTTCAATGTAGTGATGCTTTGGCCGAAGCTTAAAGTCTGGAAATACTTCAAGAACACTTTGTCTGTGGTCCCTAATTTTACTCTGTAGATACTGAATCATCTCTTCAGTAAATGTTGGGGACAGCACTAACTCCACAATATCTTTCAATTCCATTAATACTGCCCATGCACCATCTCCCTCAGGTACTGCACTGCCAACCATAAATGGAAGCAGTCGAAGTAATGCAGCATTTTCATGCCCATTACCACCTATTGTCATTTTTGTGGTATATGTTTAGGAAATTGGCTTTGGCTTATCAGCCTTGTCTGTATGTTGATATGGGAATGTTTCTATTTTCCTGTTCAAGTCAAGTGTGAAGTGTTTCAGACGAATCATTTCCTGAATGCACAAAGCCAACTCTAGTGGCACAATACCTTCAAGGAGGTCATGGAGAATATCAGGGGGGAAGCCAGTGATGGGATGAAAATACTGCAGCTTTTGTTTTAAGATACAGTCACCTTTCACACCACAACTACTTGCCCCATTTGTACTCAAGACTTTCTGGACATGCAGATCATGACTTGGTTTAGTTCTTAGACTGAATTCACCCTCAGCAACATCATGCAATTGAAACTGGTCTTGAGTGGCCAGACAGAATCTGCAAACATACTCAGAACGAAATGACTGTACAAAGCCTGCCAATCCGTGAGCTGCAAGATTATCTGCTGCAACAAAAAGAACAGTACCTTTAACAGACTGACCAAGAGATTCAATGAACACACCATCTTGTTCTAATGTACCTATGTCTTGCAACAAAGGGCCAAAAACACTTTCATAGCCACATTTCTGGACAACAGGAACTTTACACAGCACTGCCAGCTGTATCACATGCAAAGCTGATCGGTATTTGCTAGGTAGATCAGCAAGTACCCAATACACTGAACAGAGTTTGTGTATTTTCCTTGAAGTGCCTAAAGGATTTGCAACTTCTATCTCATCAATATAAAACAGCAGTGGCAATTTAAACTCACCTGATGCTAACAACAGCTTATTTTCTTGAAAATACAAACCATCACGATGGCTTTTGTATTGACTGGATTGTGGAGAATGTGCTTCTTGTATTCGGTCAAATATATCAGTATGTTTGAACAACAACTGAATCATGGGAAGTATAGGAACATATACAGCTGTGTGCCCAGGTGCTACAACATACTGAAACGGCATAACCATGGGGTAGTTTCTCTCAATAAAGGTTTTCCGCCGCTTATTTGAAGATAATTCTGCTCCTTTAGCAGTTGCACTGACAAAAACATTACTGTCCATAACAACACAAACAATTTCATCAAGAGCAGCTTCACTTACAGTATTGCAATGTCTCTGTAATACGCCATTTACCGCCTCTCTCAGCAGAGGTCTTGACAAAGAAAACAGCTGAGACAAATGTTCTACTATTTCCTGCGTAGCTATATCTGACACATGAAGTATAGCCTGCATCTTCAAAAACAGAGAGGCTAAATTGTGTTGTAGTTGCACTTTTAATTGGCCCATGTCACACTGAATATCATCAACGACATTCAACATATCTGTGATCTCAGACTGTGTAGGATCCTCATACACAGGCTCTGTGGCTACAGAACTGACATCATCTGCAGCAACTACATCATCAAAAAGATCTACCCAAGTTAAACTAACATCTATTCCATGGGCCCTGCTTTTGTGAGCATTAAATGAGGAGTAGACATTGTGCTATACCTACAATTCTTATATGGGCATATCACCATTTCATGAGTTTTCAAATGCCCTCTTAAATGGCCGAAGAGAGTTTTCTCTGAAAAAGGTTGCTTGCACCCACATAAAGGACATTTGTACACCAGCTGGACTCCTGGACATGCATGCATCTTATCCTTCTCATTATGAAATCGTGATACATGAATTTTCAGTGCATTGAATGAAACAAATGTGCAAATGCATGAGTCACAGAGACAAGGTAAAGGGCTAAGCTTTGAAAAATGGCTATGTTGCAATCCACAATGCCTAAGTAACTGTGCTCGGGTAAGTGACCAGTAATCACATAACTTGCATTTCCAATCCATCATTCAAATCCAAATCATGAAAATGACCAGAGACAAGAACACAATAAGTTATACCAACCTCAGAAATCAACTGGAGTTTTATAATTTGCTTTTGGTCGTTAGCAATATATATTCACCGACAAATTTTAATTTTACTCAGTATGCTCTGGCCTTACAACCCGAACATAAATTAATATAATGTCAAAGATATACAAAAACGAGGTACATTTGGCATGATTACAACTAATTTAATTCCAAACATCGGTAAAAGTAGGAGTGAACAAAATCATTGACCTTTTTTTCCTGGAACTGAAAAGCTTCAAGACAAGTAACCGCGATAACCAACAGGGCCACAGTGTCAGCAAATATAACAAGTCTACCCCTAAATCATGGTTAAATTTAGTTCACCCATAATACACAGCTAACAAAAATAACATTACAACATGTAAACTGTTCCTGATAATACAAATAATCTAGGTCTATTAGTAAGAATGTTTTGTAAAGTAATTACCAGATTATAACTGCTAAACCACCCGCAGCAACCACGGCAACGATGGCCAATATTATTTCCAGAGAAACGTGTTGAGGCAATGACTCCTGCAGGACCGACCGTTAAAAAATGGCGGGTTTCCAAATTCAAATACGCGTGCGCGTTTTCAAATCCGCTGTTAATTATAGTACTTTATGTAAAACAATAAATAATCTGACACGGCACGATAGTCTAAATGTTTCTCTCTTTCTATAGTACTATAGAGATTTTTTACCTATATGTTTTAAAATTTAAATAAATTGCATTTGCAATTCAAGACTCTTCTTCTTCGCATTATTTTATTAAATAGAATGCCATAATGCAACCCGTGAATTAAAGACAATTATTCTCTGTTTTTAATAATAATAATAATAATAATAATAATAATAATAACAAGTCTGGTAATGAGATTACATCATTTCGAAGTTATAATTAAAATTTTTGAGTTGAATGGCTTCAACTATTTTATTTGAGTTACTGGACGTCAAAACACTTAAAAGTTTTGAGATGAATGAACTGTTAAGCAATTTTAAGTACAATTAATTTATTTTTAAAGAGTTCGTTATACCGTTAGGGAATACAGTGCATGTTTGGGGTCAACTATGATATGAAATGTGATTGTTTACTTTAAAATACCAGAATTCATGAGAAACAAAGGAAAGTTACAAAAATTATGAATTTTGATATGAAATATGACTTTTTTCATCAAAGTGCAAAAATTCATAAGAAACATGGAAACAGTGATAGTAGATGAAAATTCACTTAACAAAGTCAACTTTCATCATTTTTCATCGAACAGGCTTGTTTCCAGCCACAGCGCCGAGTGCTCTCTGCATTGTGCTTCTCTGGCGCTGAAAATGCGATTCCGCAAGTCTCAGCGCTCTACGAGCAAGGGAAAGCGGTTTTGAAGGCAATCGCTTGTTTGCATCTGAATGGGGCAGTTTTCTTGGACTTTTTTCACATGTTTGGGGTCAAATATGATATGAAATGTGATTGTTTACTTTAAAATAGAATTCATAACATGAAAAAAAGTCATATTAAATATGAACTTAATGAAATATGATTTGTGTGCAGTTGAACGTGTTAGAAATTTCATGTTTATTTGGACAAGACACCTGAGTCACACTGCTCCTCCTGATGTCAAGGTAGCTTTTTGCCGAAGAAGCACCCAGAGATAGTGATTGAACAGCAAAGCTCTTTGAAATTTATTGAGTTAAACAGAGGTTATTTATACAAAAAAAGTGTATAACCTTCACTATTATCTATAGGCAGTGGCAGACTGGGACAATAATTCAGGCCGGGAATTTGATTCTATCCTAGGCCACCTGTGCTGCTGCTATCACCACCACCCTGTTCATGTAATCCACCAGGTTAACCCTATTAGTTGAAGTAACAGGTAGAGTGCCAGACAAATTATAAGTTAATAAACAGGCTTAAATGAACCTTCAAAAACTCACTAGAAATACACCATCTGTAATATCACACCACAGACAAATAAAATTGGCTTACACTTTTATTAATGGGATAATGAGATACGAATTCAAATGCTGAAATATATTTTATGTATTTCCAATGATATAGTACAGTATATCAAAAGTATCAGAAACAAACTTAACAAAAGCTACTACAGTGTAAGTAACAATGTTCACTCAGTGGCATAACAACAGACCAGTAAGAGTAACCAGTAAGTAATTAGCACTAGTAAATAAATCAAAATCCTTGGACTGAGGACAGGCAAAATAATCAAATGGATTATCAAGGCTTTCACTGTCTCTTTCATCTTTTCATGAATCTCTCTCTCTCTCTCTGCACATCTAGTTGCTCTGCAATATCAAAAACACATTCAATAATCTATACTTATCTTAATTGTGCAGCCATCAATTGTATGTCCCCATGATTACAGTCTTACTACTGATCTCATAAATCATAAAAGCACATATTGTTCTAAGAGTATAGCCTGCATGTTTAGTTTTGCTAAGCTTAAACTCAACCTAAAGGTTCCTTTTCTGACTCAAATGCTGAACTGTCCACCACCTCCAGTTCAGCAGCAGGAGCACTTGCAGCAGTAGTGCTGCTGCTTTCTTCTTCACCTTTAAAAAAAGAAAAAAAGAAAAGAAATTTCTGGTCAAATTTGGCAGTAGAAAATACTGTATCCCCATCTCTAAAACACAGTGCTAGTTTGTCATTTTCTAAGTGTTGCAACATGCTCTTTTAAAACGTCTATTGTTATATATATTTAAAAATATATTTTGTGAACACCATTAGCTTGCACAAAGTGGATTTTGTCAGGAAACACCAGAGAAGAACAGGCCATAGAGTATTTAAACCCCGGAAGGGGTATGTTTATTGATAACTGAAAAACGGGTGGAAAGAGGGAGAGTGGAGAATACTCAGCTTTACGGAGGAGACTGTGAGCCGGAGCTGGAGGGAGATGATGCCGTGCACGGAGGTGAGTAGAGTTGAGTTGAGTTATCGTGGAGGAGCAGAAAAAGGAGGAGAAGGTAGTAGTCGGGGCAAAACGGGAAGTAGCGGTAGCTATGGTGCTAATGCTGACAAATAATTACGTTTGATTTTAATCAGTAACCAACTCATATATTTGATTTCTCTCCTTTAATCTCTAAGACAGATCCGATTAAGGTTTAAGCATTAAAATAAAAACAAAGAGATGAGCTAGGTAAATTGAAATAAATTGTTTAATCATTAAACTCACTCAGTTATGCTTAATCAGATGATGATAATATAATAAGGTAATATAACTATCAAAATATAACTAATCCTTACCTACTCTCACTTTCATAAACAATGTTGCCTATATAATTATCATATTTAATCTACTGATTATCTGATTATCTAATAATCCTGTCAGTATTAAGCACCTGTCATAGTCAACAGCTAAACTTATGGTAAATAGATGAAATTAGCACAAAAATAGACATAGAATCTGAGTAGGTTGTTAAATGTAAAACCATGTAAGGAACCAGTTATAGGGAAAAAATGGAAAAAAGATATAAAACCACAAAAATAGAGGTGAGCAAAACTGACTGAGTCGTCGTTAATGGCTTTCTGGCTTTGGCGTAAACAACACAAAGGCATAAGATAGCATATCATACCATATCATGGAGCTGGCTCCATTTAGACTGAAAAAAACATGTTGACGAAATTCAGAATCCTTGTGCTTAGGGGCGAGAACACCATGACAGTCTAATCTGACATGACACTGACTTGAACGTTAATTTTAGAAAAATTAAAGTTAATATATTGTACAGAAATTTTATTACACCACCTATGCAAATAAGAAGTAGCTTACCAAGGTGAGAGGAAAATTGGTAAAATTCCTTGTGGCAAAAAGTAAAGAACAAAACAACAGGTGCCGAGACGGAAGTGTGTTTGGAGAAGATGTTATTGAAGCGCCAGGAGAAACGAGCAAAATATTATTGCAGTGGCTGATGTTAATGTAATAATAGGGAGAATACACTGAATAGGTGTAATGGAAAAATACAGACTTAAAAACATGAAGCAATGGAAGATTTAGAGAATTAAATTAAACTAGATCAAAATAAACTGACTAATCCTAGCCTAAATACATAAATAATAAAATAAAATAAAGTAAAAGACTAAATGAATAGTTTAAAGGTAAACTAGGTTAGTTAACCTAAATTAAAAAAACTAGACTAAGATCACAGAGGGATTTTAGCCCTTTTACTTTCACCATATTATCATTATCACATGAGAGAAAACTGAAGTAAAATAAGGGTAGGATCCTTTCCCTAAATAGTGGCAAAAAAAGTGATAACAAAAAGTGGTAAAATTCCTCAGGATTCTAAGTAAATGCCAGGCAGTCACCATGAACCACACAGGAACAACAAACAAGTACACAAACTAAAATACACAAAATATGGAACATGTGGGTTATGTAGGTTAAATTATAAGTGATAAATTAAAGGTGTAATGGGTGTAATGAAATAAATGTGGTTTTGGGCTAAATAAGTTCTGAAGTTTAGACAGATCAACAACTAATATGTGTTAATATTAAAACTTGCGACCCACAGAGTATATGAAGGCCACAGAAAGGTGGGGCTGTTTTTCAGGGGGAAAATTAGTGAACGTCAAAACAATCCATAGAAAAATAGAGCCCAGCAAGTTTAGGTAGCTGGGCTAGAAGGTATATACACTGGGGGATTTGTGAAGGGGGGTGTGCTTGACCACATCGATTCATGACTCTGTGTATTTGAGTGCCATTTCCGTTGATATTTTTTAATAAAACCGGTTGCTTCTTCTCATCCAAGCCTGGAGGAGTACTTTATTTCTTTGTTTTTGTCCTGCATTTTTGATCTGCACTATAAGACTTTTTGATAATATTGGTAATTGAAAAAGGCTCTAGAAACACCCTGAAGTGTCCACCCAGGGAGGGGCTCTGGGTTCCGACACCATGCTGTAGATGCGTGTGTGCAGGTAATAAATTTTTATTTATTCAGAAAAATCTTGACCCTCTAACACTTACACTCTCTATCCTACTTCTACGTTATCTACCTGATTTCTTTTATT
This sequence comes from Hemibagrus wyckioides, assembly GCF_019097595.1. Classification (NCBI taxonomy): domain Eukaryota; kingdom Metazoa; phylum Chordata; class Actinopteri; order Siluriformes; family Bagridae; genus Hemibagrus; species Hemibagrus wyckioides. The sequence goes on from NC_080728.1 coordinate 2,214,964, forward strand.
TATTATATAAAAAGTTTGACCCACTAACACTAGTATTCTCTGTTCTATATATATTAGTTCTATATACTCTCTGTTCTATATATACTAGTATTCTCTGTTCTGTATATTGTTGCTTGTTTGTTGGTTTGATTTTATCTTTTGTACATTGCTGGATGAAAGCATCCATCTGACAAATGAAGACACCAAAGTATCGTGAGAGCGATTCGAGCACATATTCGAGCGCACACTTTTAAGTCACACTTGTGGTACTTTGACGTTCTATAGAACGTCGCAGAGCCGCTTCGAGACAAACACACCTATTACCTGCCTCTGGAAATGTCCCTGTGCTCCTGATGGCCAGTCCACCCCGTCTATATGTAAACATAAGACGTCAGCAGAAACAGACGTGGTGGTTAACTTGTTCACTGGTGGTTTAGCGAGTTTATTTTGAAAATGGTTATCTAAATTACAGAAGAAGAAACTGTCAGTGTGTGTCTGTGTTTGGCACATGTTCAAAACAGAACAGGAAGAATTTCTAGGACAAAACAAAGGATATCACACCATAAGATAATGTCATAAACAAATAGTATCACACACTCAGCCAAGGGCCAAAGTCAGCCCAGGCCAGAGCGTGAATATATCAGAATATATCAATGCACTCTAAGGTCCCAACAGGACCTGTGCATGCTCTTAAGGAGCATCAAAGACTCACTGCTCACTGGTCCATCCCACAGCCCTAACCCCACAGGACAGTCACCCTTTAAGGCTGTGCATGCCAGAGGTCAGAGGGTGGTCATGTCCAGCAAGAAGCAAGACCTACTTTGTTGTACAGAATGGAACTGCTAGTCTTGTTGTCTAGGATGCGTACGGATCTCCTACACTACAAGAAATGTACTGAAAAATACATCAGTAACAACAGAGAGGTCAAATTATGATCACAGCGACTGCTACAGTGGAGTACAAAATCCAATAGCATTATGTATTATGAACATCTGACAATTTGCGAGCAATTTCTAAACAAAAATAACAGGCCAAATTATCTCACCACACTGCTGCTGAGGCATTAGTCTACATCCACAGAAGCATAAGACCTGTACTAAAGTGTGTAGTAAAAAGTTTCTAAGCAACGGTTTAGTCTATCAAGCAACGGTTTAGTCTATCAGAATCACAATGAGAGCAAGTTCTAGAATGACCAAAGAATCTACAAAACCACTGTCTAGGAACGTAAACAGTCCTAGTCTTAGTTGGATTATCAATAAAGGCTAATACATAAGTTTCCTATATGTATATGTGAAAAAGTGAGATGAGGTGAGGCCCCCAAGGACTGCTGAGTTTCTCCTTTTTGAAGTTTCTTCTTCTGAATAATCTTGTTAATGTGGGGAGAGATGAGGCCTTTTACTAGTACTCCATCACCTGAGAGAAAAAGCGTGAGTTGGCTGCTCTGTGAGTAGAGGGAGAGAGGAAGAGACATTATCATGCCTAATGTTTAATTTTTACATTATAAATGTATTTACATACATTTAGGGACTATGGTCATACAGGAAATACCTAGGTTGATTATAATGATAAATTCTGTCAAAATGAATAGTAGGCTACTAAACTATTTATATAAAAAAGATGTCTTACTTTCTTTATTGTTTAATAGGGGCCGATTGTCACAGGCACAGCAACCTCAGCTGCGCCCCTGGCCACTGTTGATACCTGATGATGTAAAGTCTTTCGAGTAGTTTGAGTTTAGTACACCTGTCTGTTTTCTTTACTTTGTGCCTGCTTGCCTTAGTTCCCTTTTGCCTGAGTTAAGTTCTGCCTTCTGCCTGCCTGTGTCCAATAAAAGTGCATTGGATTTGCTCTCTGTCTCCGAGCGTGTTGTGACACTGATCGCCAAGAGAATCATTTTATAAGTCAAAAATTTTCACCATTAATGTTTTGTGTGTGAGTACAATATAAATAATGTAAGACTCAAATTCCACTGTTAAACAAACTTTTATTTTAAACTGACCTCTGTACCTGAAAATGTAAAATAAATCACTTGCACAGGATGTCTGTCAGAGACACATCCACCAAACCGCAGGGGTTTAGAATAGAAAAAGCAAAAAGCTTTCATGAACTGTGTGTGTTACATCACTATTTTCGCAAAATTAATATGTAATATAATTTTATAATTTTATAATTTTTATAACAATTATATGAAAATGGTGCTAATTTTCTGTGCAGCACAAATAACTAAAGTAGATCATTTTTATGCCTCCAACACTGTATTATAGCAGGGTAGAAATAACCATCTGTAATCATTACTTCTGTAATCCAAAAGGATGGAAAAATTGATAACACAATAGATACATGACTTATTTGGTACCCAGTTTGCAAGATTGGCACACATAACAAACATAAAAAATATATAGAGAACATTGTCCTCCATCTATCCATTCAATCACATCTATCCATTCATGGATACATTCCATGTATCCTAACTGTCCACCTCATCTGTCCTCTGATATGAAAACCACTGAGTTATGACCATATTGAGTCTAACATTAAACTAGCCTCCAGAGTCTGCTGGTCATTGCTGAGAGAAAATGTGTGGTTTAAAGTCAACTCATTTTCATGCTACACAGAATGTTCATGAAAATATGATAATCCTGACCTGAGCTAATTTACTGAATCAACCAACTCACATCTCCTTTCTTTCTTTTCATCCATGATGACATTAAAGTCATCTTTTGCTGTTTCTGGCATTTCATCACTGATTGTGCCGCAACCATGGTACGCTGTTCATTACACCTTTCAGTGAGATATTTTTAGCGAGTGTGAATGAGGTGTTCTTGGACGCAGACGCGTGCAGACTCTCTGTGTCCTGCTCAGTCCTGCTCCTCCGTGGTGATGACAGCACACGGTTAAAAAATCATAAACAAATGTAAAAAGTGGGGGGGACACAAATGGGATTTTGAAAAGTGGGGGGTACATGCCCCCCCATCCCCAGTGGAAATTACGCCCCTGCCCACGGGTGAGAGAGTGGTGATAGGAGCAGATTTTAATGGACATGTTGGTGAGGGGAACACAGGTGATGAGGAGGTGATGGGCAGGTTTGAGGTTAAGGAAAGGAACCTTCAAGGACAGATGGTAGTGGACTTTGCTAAGAGGATGGACATGGCTGTGGTTAACACTTATTTTTAGAAGAGGGCGGAGCATAGAGTGACTTACAAGAGTGGAGGTAGGAGCACACAGGTAGACTACATCCTATGTAGAAGAGGCAATCTGAAAGAGATTAGTGACTGTAAAGTGGTAGTGGGAGAGAGTGTAGCCAGACAGCATAAGATGGTGGTGTGTAGGATGACTTGGATGGTCTGTAAGAAGAGGTCAAAGATAGAGACAGAGAAGAAAACCAAATGGTGGAAGCTGAAAAAGGAGGAATATTTTGAGGAATTTAGACAGAAGTTGAGGCAGGCTCTGGGTGGTCAGGTAGTGCTGCCAGATGACTGGGAAACTACAGCAGAAGTGATCAGGGAGGCAGGAAGAACGGTGCTGGGTGTGTCATCTGGAAGGAGGAAAGAAGATAAGGAGACTTGGTGGTGGAATGAGGAAGTTCAGGATAGTATTCAGAGGAAGAGGTTAGCCAAGAAGAAGTGGGACATGGACAGGACTGAAGAGAAAAGACACGAATACAAGGAGTGAAGAGGGAGGTGAAGAGGGAGGTGTCTAAGGCCAAGCAGAAGGCATATGACGAGTTGTACACTAGGTTAGACACTAGAGAAGGAGAGAAGGACTTGTACAGGTTAGATAGGCAGAGGATTCGAGATGGGAAGGATGTGCGGCAAGTTAGAGTTATTAAGGATAGAGATGGAAAGGTGCTCACAAGTGAGGAGAGTGTACAGAGGAGATGGAAGGAGTACTTTGAAGAGCTGATGAATGAGGAAAATGAGAGGGGAAAAAAGAGTAGAAGGGGTAAACTCTGTGGAACAGGAAGTAGATAAGATTAGAAAGAATGAAGTCAGGAAGGCTTTGAAGAGGATGAAAATTGGAAAGGCAGTTGGTCCTGACGACATCCTGGTGGAGGTCTGGAAGTGTCTAGGAGAGGCGGCAGTGGAGTTTTTAACTAGTTTGTTTAACAGGGTTTTAGAGAGTGAGAAGATGCCTGAGGAATGGAGAAGAAGTGTATTAGTGCCGATCTTTAAGAATAAGGGTGACGTGCAGAGTTGCAGCAACTATAGGGGGATAAAGTTGATGAGCCATACAATGAAGCTCTGGGAAAGAGTAGTGGAAGCTAGGTTAAGGAAGATAGTGGAAATTTGTGAGCAGCAGTATGGCTTCATGCCCAGAAAGAGCACAACAGATACAATTTTTGCTCTGAGAATGTTGATGGAGAAGTATAGGGATGGTCAGAGAGAGCTGCACTGTGTGTTTGTAGACTTGGAGAAAGCGTATGACAGGGTGCCAAGAGAAGAGCTGTGGTACTGTATGAGGAAGTCAGGAGTAGCAGAGAAGTATGTCAGAGTGGTGCAGGACATGTATGAGAGGAGCAGGACAGTGGTGAGGTGTGCTGTAGGTCAGACAGAGGAGTTCAAAATGGAATGATGATGCCTATAGCCTGTAATGACTGATGCAAATGGACTTCAGACAGGTGCAGGGTAAAGGTACACTTGCAGCTAGACAGACGATCAGAACACTATAGCAGTAACCAATCACTGTGATAAACAGAGAGGTGAATTAATATCAGTGATTAAAAATATTATTATCATCATTATTAATAGCAGTATTAGAAGTAGTAGTAATAGTATTACATTAATATTAAATTGTTTTGAATGTAAACTCATTAAGTTACGAAATTGAACTGCTAACATCATTACTGACAGTAAAGTCCACCATGCTAATCGTGAACGTTAATTAGCTAGCTTTCTCTTAACCCGATTAAACATTACATTTCATCGATTGACAACAAAAAACATTACATTTGGTAGATTATCAACAAAAAAAAGACTAACGGCACAATGAGGACAAATAGTGGCATTGAGTTAAAAGTGATTTAGTTTGCATTTTAATTCCTTTCACAAGTGGATAACAAAGATTTGCTCTTCCCTTTTCATGAGCACGTGAAAAACAGGTGAATTCACGAAGCCAGGCTGTGCAGTAATCTTGTTATATCGGTGATGATTTTCCTGGGAGCGTGAGAGAGCTTGATTTGAGAGTTAATTTGACATGAAGGAATCGTAAGGTTACTCACGTAAGCCCGGTTCTCTGAAAACAGAGTGAGGTATCTCACTATGGGAAATGCCTCAGGCGTGATAGACCACGGAAGCACCAATTACACCACGTCTGTCCGCAGGGCAGACCAATCACAGCTCACCACCTGGGACCTATATATATAGCTGTGATCCCTGAAACGGCATTCTAAGCTCGCTCTTCCCCCGTGTAATCCAAGAAAGGAAGTCTGGTGAGATACCTCACTCTGTTTTCAGAGAACCGGGGTTACATGAGTAACCTTACGTTCTCTTTCAAACATTCACTCGGTATCTCACTATGGGAATGACATAGCCCACTCCTGTAGCACATGCTTTCCGAAGACTCCAGACAGACCTGGCAAAAACGAAACATAACCTTTTATTACACTCATAGGCCGACTTGGAGAACTGTATGAGCCAACGAAGGTGCAGTGACATCCAGACGGTAAAATCTGATGAATGTGTGCGGGGAAGTCCACCTGGCTGCTGCGCTAATATATCCCTTACCGAGACTCCTTTGAACAAGGCCCATGACGTAGCTATGGCTCGTGTAGAGTGAGCCCTTAAGCCCATCGAGGAATCGAGACCCATAGCTGTATAGGCTGACTCAATCGCCTCCACCATCCAGTGAGAAGGCGTTGCGAAGAGATTGGCTTACCTTTACTTTGCGCAGCCCATGAAACAAATAGTTGATCGCTCTTTCTGAACGATTGAGTCCTGTTAACATACTGACGTAGTGCTCGAACAGGACACAGCGTGTGCAATTCACGCTCCCTTTCTGAAGCAAATGGAGGGGGATAAAAAGCACTCAGTTCCAAGGCGGTGCTGCTATAAAATGAATCAACGACCTTGGGAACAAAAGCCGGGTTAGGCAGCAGTGTAACCTGTCTGCCATCCCGCCTAAAATGTAGACATGCCTGATGAACAGACAAAGCATGTAATTCACCCACTCGCTTAGCCGAAACTAAAGCAAGAAGCAGAACCGTCTTTAAAGATAAAAACCTGATATGAACAGTATCAAACGGATACTGGTTCAAACGGAGCCCGAGTTAAAGCACCTAGAACCTTAGATACATCCCATGACAGGATGAGCTGTTTCAATACCAGTCTCAGACGTCTCACTCCCTTCATAAAAAGGCACACGAGGGGATGCCCAACGGAAGCTCCTTCAAAGCCCATGTGGCAAGCTGAAATGGCAGCCAAGTAAACTTTAATAGTGGAAAATGCCCTACCAGTGTCCATTAAACTAAAAAAACAGAGAATGTCGGCCACCAAACATTGAAAAGGAATAACTCCTCTGCGCGCACCAGTCTTCAAAAACATGCAGCTTGCAATCATATAAAGAGCGTGTTGCCAGAGCTCTAGCACTCTGGATAGTGCCAATAATGTCCTGTGGGAGCCAGAGCGCACTCAAATTCTGCATCTCACGGGCCAGACCCAGAGGTTGAGCTGCTCCAGATGGGGATGAAATATTTGGCCGCCTGCTTGTGACAACAGGTCCAGGGATCTCCCTGTATTAGCTGAACAATTTCTGCCAGCCACAACATCCCTTGCCAACACGGCAATTAGGAGGAGAGATAACCCATTTTCTCTTATTCTTTGTAGAGTGGGAGAGATTAGACTCAGCGGTGGGAACGCGTAAAGCAGTACACACAGCCATGGGTGAGTCAGAGCATCCACACCCAAAGGTGCATTTGCATTTTCCTGCAAGGTGAAGAGATCTACGGCCGCTCTGCCGTACCGCTCCCAGATCTGATCCATCACCTGCGGATGGAGAGACCATTCTCCATATAACAGATTGCCCCATGAAAGGAGGGACATGTGTGACGCGCAGTGACTGGAAGCATGCTGCGCTCCAGACAATCAGCTTGCACGGTAGATTGTGCAATTGCACCAAGCGCGTCCATCCTTGGCCATTGATATACGCTACCACCGTTGTGCTGTCCGTTCTGACCAACACGTGGCATCCCCTTAAGAATGGCAGAAAAGGTTTCAGTGCCAGAAACACTGCCATCAGCTCCAATTGGTTTATGTGGAGTTTGCGGAGCTGGGGCGTCCAGCGGCCATTCACTGACCTGCCCTGAAAAATGGCCCCCCAGCCTGTCATGCATCCGTAGTCACCACTTTTCTCAGGGACACTCCTCCTAACGGAGTCCCCGAACGGAATAGGGAGGGGTCTCTCCATTGATGAAGAGCCTCCAAACATTCCTCCGTCACTCTCATGCGGCACATGAGATGGCGGCGAGGACATAAATGCCTCTTCGTGACCCACCGCTGGAACTCCCTCATCCTGAGTAAACCCAGAGGGACCACTGACAGTGAGGAAGCCATCATGCCCATCAGAGGGAGACATGTCTTGAATGGCACCAGATTTCCTTTGCGAAACTGAGCCAGACACTGATGAAATGCCGCAACTCTCCTCTCTGAGATCATAGCGTGGTGTGTCACCGAATTTATACAAAGACCCAGATACTCCGTCTCCTGAGAAAGACCCCCGTCTTTCTTTGGAATGAGAAAATAACGGGAGTAGAAGCCCTCTGAGTTTCCCCAACCAAAATTTGTCTTATAGCTCTTTTCTCCAACAGGGAGGCTATTTCTGTTCTGAGCACCCAGGCTGAATCGCCTGTTGCTACAGATGCTATAATCCCATTGAAGGGAGAGGGTTTTATAGCAAACTGCAGCCTGTAACCTTTCATTACAGTTGCCAGGACCCAAGGATGCACAGAACACTCTCTCCAAGACTCCTGGCAGAGAGCTAGCGGATTTTGCTGAACTGTCTCTATGGATGGTCTTTTTGTGCCCTCTAGTGGTCGGAGAAAAAATCGTCCGGGATCTGTCGGGCCCGGAGACCGATTTAATTCTCGGTTCAGTGATTTTTTGTTTTTTTGTTTCTGCGCCCTCGTCGATGAGCCTGGTTGCAACAGATAAAGACTTTTTATTATTGCATTCGAACCCAAAGTCTGAAGTGCTTTGTGACAATACACTTGTGAACTTGTGCAGTTTCCCGGACCACATACTTCTGGTGGAGTTTTCTGCACTTGAACATTTTTTGTTGTTGAGTGTAACACATGAAACATTGTGTGACGAGGGAAAGCCGAACTGCCCTGTACACGATCTAGAACAAAGTTGTCCAAAGACCACACTCGCCGCTTTTTTGCGGGTGGAACAGGTGTGGTGGATGGCGGACTCGGAGAAGGACATCACAGAGAACCCCTGGTGCTGTCCATCCTTCCCCTGAAGAGACCGCATTCTAGGTATCTCTCTTCTTCTTGTTAGAAGGGTGAGTGGACCTAGATTTACGAGGGAAATTTCTGTGGGACAGATGATTGAGCTTCTTTTACCGGAGGGGCTGCAGAGAGACATGGATTTTTGCCGGAGGAGACGGCCACCCAAAGCTTTCTTTCCAGAATGCTCGCTGGAATGACTCGGCAATGCAAGCAGCACTCCGCATCCACAAGCGCCACTTGCGTGTGCTTGACACCCATGCAAGCTATACACATCGTATGGGAATCTCTACCAGAAATCATAAACCCACATGCTGCGGGACAAGACCGGGAAGCGGTGACTTTCCCAGTCTCCGGTGCCATATTGGACCCTGACATGGTATGCTGAACAGCTCTCCCTGACGGGTTAGCTATCTTAAACTGCGCTATTAAAAGCGGGGCAGCTCAGTAACGAGCAGTGCGAAGAAAATAGCAACTGCACTACGTTCGGCAACGCTCACCTTAACAGTGCATCTGTGAACTGGAGCAGTGCAGCTGTGGTGCTGAGGAAAATGTCTTCACGGGGAAGAGAACAACAATGCCGTTGACCTCATGGAAAATTCTACATGGTTTATTCGCATATGTTACGTTTAAGTAAATTTAACAGGCAGCAAAATTTATTTTTTTGAGTGTATGCAACATGCAATGAGTCCACATCATATTTGGGGCTACTTGTTGGACAAGCGCTATTAGTCCACTGTTTAATCCGGCCATGGATCTCACGCCATCAGTATACAGCGTGATACATTTTGCAAATGTAATGTTCTTGGAAAAACTTATCAATTGCTTTGAAAATTTCAGAGCTTGTTGTGCATTCAAACAGCTCTTTACAAAACAAAAATTCTTCCTGCATTTCATTTCCATCTGCAAAGCATTCAAATGCCAAAAGCTGCGCATCCTGCATTAGATCTGTAGTCTCTTCCAGTTGTAATGCAAAGGCCTCTGCCAGAATCAGTTTCTCTACCAATTGTGCTCTCAAATCAAAAGCCATTTCATCAATCCGCCAATCGATGTTTGTATCTGACAACGGAATAGTTTTCAGTTTATTTACACAGTCATCATTCCCAAACATTATTTTGCACATATCAGTGGCTGCAGGCAATATCAGATCTTCTGATTTGATATGTTTTTTTACAGTGAGCAAGCCTAAGAGCCACCTGATATGGAGCTTTCAAAGCCAGCTCACCAACTTTAGCTGATTTTCACATTATTGTCAGTTGCCCTTTGAAAGATTTGAGGCTAGTAATTTAAACATAAAACTCGAATAAAAGATTTTTTACTGGCACAGGAGATCATTACTGGGGCACGTGCCCAAGTAAAATGGGTCTAGGAATCGATTATACGACATAAAACAAAATAAGTACAACATCGAATAGAGTATTTTAATATTCATGGCCATACATGTAAGTGAACTTACCAAAAATGAAATGAACAATGCTGCTTCCATTGTTCTAAATTCTTGCAAAAACGTAAGAACTTCCAACTATAGGCCAATATCAAACCTGCCCTTCATTTCCAAGATCCTAGAAAAGGCTGTAGCACAGCAGTTATGTTTATACCTACATAGGAATTTCATTCCTGAAATCAGGCAGGATTTAGGCCTCATCATAGCAATGAGACAGAACTGGTTAAAATGGTGAGTGCCTTTTACTGGCTTCTGATCAGTGTTGTGTTTTCTTACTAGTGCTACTCAATCTTAGTGCAGCTTAATGACATCATTGACCACACTATTCTACTTGATAGGCTAGAAAATATTGTTGGTGTTTGTGTTTAAGGAACAGCCCTCTCCTGGCTCAGGTCTTTTTTGACTGACCATTATCAGTTTGTAGATCTAAATGTTCACTTCTCTATGCATTCCAAGATTATGCGGTGTTCCACAAAGTTCTGTCTTAGGCCCACTGCTTTTCTCCTTATATATACAGTATCTCACAAAAGTGAGTACACCCCTCACATTTTTGTAAATATTTTATTATATCTTTTCATATGACAACACTGAAGAAATGACACTCTGCTCCAATGTACAGTAGTGAGTGTCCAGCCTGTATAACAGTGTAAATTTACTGTCCCCTCAAAATAACTCAACACACAGCCATTAATGTCTAAACCAATGGCAACAAAAGTGAGTACACCCCTAAGTGGAAATGTCCAAATTGGGCCCAAAGTGTCAATATTTTGTGTGGTCACCATTATTTTCCAGCACTGCCTTAACCCTCTTGGGCATGGAGTTCACCAGAGCTTCACAGGTTGCCACTGGAGTCCTCTTCCACTCCTCCATGATGACATCACAGAGCTGGTGGCTGTTAGAGACCTTGCGCTCCCCCACCTTCCATTTGAGGATGACCCACAGATGCTCAATAGGGTTTAGGACTGGAGACATGCTTGGCCAGTCCATCACCAAGGCAGTGGTCGTCTTGGAGGTGTGTTTGGGGTCGTTATCATGTTGGAATACTGCCCTGCGGCCCAGTCTCTGAAGGGAGGGGATCATGCTCTGCTTCAGTATGTCACAGTACATGTTTGCATTCATGGTTCCCTCAATGAACTGTAGCTCCCCAGTGCCGGCAGCACTCATGCAGGCCCAGACCATGACACTCCCACCACCATGCTTGACTGTAGGTAAGACACACTTGTCTTTGTACTCCTCACCTGGTTGCCGCCACACACGCTTGACACCATCTGAACCAAATAAGTTTATCTTGGTCTCATCGGACCACAGGACATGGATCCAGTAATGTCCTTAGTCTGCTTGTCTTCAGCAAACTGTATGCGGGCTTTCTTGTGCATCATCTTTAGTAGAGGCTTCCTTCTGGGACGACAGCCATGTAGACCAATTTGATGCAGCGTGTGGCGTATGGTCTGAGCACTGACCAGCTGACCCCCCACCCCTTCAACCTCTGCAGCAATGCTGGCAGCACTCATACGTCTATTTCCCAAAGACAACCTCCGGATATGACTCTGAGCATGTGCACTCAACTTCTTTGGTGGACCGTGGTGAGGCCTATTCTGAGTGGAACCTGTCCTGTAAAACCGCTGTATGGTCTTGCCCACCGTGCTGCAGCTCAGTTTCAGGCTCTTGGCAATCTTCTTATAGCCTAGACAATCTTTATGTAGAGCAACTATTCTTTTTTTCAGATCCTCAAAGAGTTCTTTGCCATGAGGTGCAATGTTGAACTTCCAGTGACCAGTATGAGAGAGTGTGAGAGTGATAACACCAAATTTAACACACATGCTCCCCATTCACACCTTGTAACACTGACGAGTCACATGACACCGGGGAGGGTAAATGGCTAATTGGGCCCAATTTGGACACTTCCACTTAGGGGTGTACTCACTTTTGTTGCCAATGGTTTAGACGTTAATGGCTGTGTGTTGTACAGGCTGTACACTCACGACTTTACATTGTAGCAGAGTGTCATTTCTTCAGTGCTGTCACATGAAAAGATATAATAAAATATTTACAAAAATGTGAGGGGTGTACTCACTTTTGTGAGATATTGTATGTACTAGGACCACATGCAGCTAGAAGTAAGCTTTCTGATTACAGAGTAATTCTGGAGGTCTTTTGGTTTCATCTTGTCCAGCAATAAAAGATCTTGGTGTGATTATTGACTCTGGTCTTTCGTTTGAAGCTCATGTAGATAATATCACTCGAGTAGCCTTCTTTCATCTCAGAAATATCGCTAAGATAAGAAATATGATGTCACTTCATGATGCAGAAAAAATAGTTCATGCTTTTGTTAGCTCTAGGTTGGATTATTGTAAAGCCTTACTGTCTGGATGTTCCAGTAGGAGCATGAATAAGCTCCAGTTAGTCCAGAATGCAGCAGCTAGAGTCTTAACTAGAAGCAGAAGATATGACTCCTATCTTAACTACACTGCACTGGCCCCCATTCAAATTTCGCATTGATTATAAATTACTGTTACTGAAATATAAAGCACTAATTGGTCTTGTGCCGTAGTACCTGAGCGACCTTTTGGTTATTTATGACCTGCCATGCCTACTCCGATCAAAGGGTGCTGGTTATTTGGTAGTACCTCAAGTAGCAAAGGCTACAGCAGGGGGCAGAGCTTTCCAATTAGTGTTGGGGATTCAGACACAGTCTCAGTGTTTAAGTCTATGCTGAAGACACATTTGTTTAGTCAAGCTTTTAATGTATAGTTTTTCTTAGGTAAAGGAGCAGATCTGGAAGGTTCATGGGCATAGAGTGTTTGGTGTACTGGGATGTTTGGGTGCTGTCATCTTACCACCCTCGTAAGTCGCTAAGTGTGAAGAGATGCTTTATGTCCCGGTAAGCTTTCATGTCTGTCACGTTCTGGCTCTCACTTTTAGTTATGCTGTCATAGCTAGTCTTGTCTAGTCTAGTCTTAAACATCACATGAGCACAAGCATACTTAATATCTCTCTCTCTGTCTGTCTCTCTCTCTCTCTCTCTCTCTCTCCGTCGAGCTATACATCCCACTCCACATACATACACACACACATGCATATGTACATACATACATACATACATACATATATACATACATACATACATACACACACACACACACAAACACATACATACATACATACATACATACATACATACAGTGAGGGAAAAAATTATTTGATCCCCTGCTGATTTTGTACGTTTGCCCACTGACAAAGAAATGATCAGTCTGTAATTTTAATGGTAGGTTTATCTGAACAGTGAGAGGCAGAATAACAACAAAAAAGTCCAGAAAAACACATTTCAGAAAAGTTCTACATTGATTTGCATTTTATTGAGTGAAATAAGTATTTGATCCCTTTGCAAAACATGACTTAGTACTTGGTGGCAAACCCTTGTTGGCAATCACAGACGTCAGACATTTCTTGTAGTTGGCCACCAGGTTTGCACACATCTCACATCTCAAGGAATTTGGGCCCACTCCTCTTTGCAGATCCTATCCAAGTCATTAAGGTTTTGTGGCTGACCCTTCAGCTCCCTCCACAGATTTCCTATGGGATTAAGGTCTGGAGACTGGCTAGGCCACTACAGGACCTTAATGTGCTTCTTTTTGAACCACTCCTTTGTTGCCTTGGCCGTGTGTTTTGGGTCATTGTCAGGCTGGAATATCCATCCACTAACCATTTTCAATGCCCTGGCTGAGGGAAGGAGGTTCTCACTCAAGATTTGACGGTACATGGCTCCGTCCATCGTCCCTTTGATGCGGTGCGGTTGTCCTGTCCCCTTAGCAGAAAAACACCCCCAAAGCATCATGTTTCCACCTCCATGTTTGATGGTGGGGATGGTCTTCTTGGAGTCATAGGCAGCATTCCTCCTCCTCCAAACACGGCGAGTTGAGTTGATGCCAAAGAGCTGGATTTTGGTCTCATTTGACCACAACACTTTCACCCAGTTCTCCTCTGAATCATTCAGATATTCACTGGCAAACTTCAGATGAGCCTGTACATGTGCTTTCTTTAGCAGGGGGACCTTGCGGGCGCTACTGGATTTCAGTCTTTCATGGCGTAGTGTGTTACCAATTGTTTTCTTGGTGACTGTGGTCCCAGCTGCCTTGAGATCATTGACAAAATCCTCCAGTGTAATTCTGGGCTGATTCCTCGCCGTTCTCATGATCATTGAAACTCCATGAGGTGAGATCTTGCATGGAGCCCCAGACCGAGGAAGATTGACAGTCCTTTTGTGTTTCTTCCATTTGGGAATAATCACACCAACTGTTGTCACCTTCTCACCAAGCTGCTTGGAGATGGTCTTGTAGCTCAGTCCAGCCTTGTGTAGGTCTACAATCTTGTCCCTGACATCCATGGACAGCTCTTTGGTCTTGGCCATGATGGAGAGTTTGGAATCTGATTGATTGACTCCTTCTGTAGACAGGTGGGTTTCATACAGGTAACGAGCTGAGATTAAGAGCAGTCCCCGAGAGTCCTACTGTAATCTCAGCTCCTTACCTGTATAAAAGACACCTGGGAGCCAGAAATCTTTCTGATTGATAGGGGATCAAATACTTATTTCACTCATTAAAATGCAAATCAATGTAGAACTTTTCTGAAATGCGTTTTTTGCTGAAACAATTTTTTTGTTGTTATTCTGTCTCTCACTGTTCAAATACACCTACCATTAAAATTACAGACTGATCATTTCTTTGTCAGTGGGCAAACGTACAAAATCAGCACGGGATCAAATAATTTTTTCCCTCACTGTACATACACACACATATACATACATACATACTGTACATACATACTCACACATACATACTCAAGCCCAGCTCCTGAAAAACAACCCCACACCATAATCCCCCCTCCACCAAACTTTACACTTGGCACAATGCAGTCAGACAAGTACCGTTCTCCTGGCAACCGCCAAACCCAGACTCGTCCATCAGATTGCCAGATGGAGAAGCGCGATTCGTCACTCCAGAGAACGCGTCTCCACTGCTCTAGAGTCCAGTGGTGGCGTGCTTTACACCACTGCATCCGACGCTTTGCATTGCACTTGGTGATGTATGGCTTGGATGCAGCTGCTCGGCCATGGAAACCCATTCCATGAAGCTCTCTGCGCACTGTTCTTGAGCTAATCTGAAGGCCACATGAAGTTTGGAGGTCTGTAGCGATTGACTCTGCAGAAAGTTGGCGACCTCTTCGCACTATGCGCCTCAGCATCCGCTGACCCCGCTCCGTCAGTTTACGTGGCCTACCACTTCGTGGCTGAGTTGCTGTCGTTCCCAAACACTTCCACGTTCTTATAATACAGCTGACAGTTGACTGTGGAATATTTAGGAGCGAGGAAATTTCACGACTGGATTTGTTGCACAGGTGGCATCCTATCACAGTTCCACGCTGGAATTCACTGAGCTCCTGAGAGCGACCCATTCTTTCACAAATGTTTGTAAAAACAGTCTGCATGCCTAGGTGCTTGATTTTATACACCTGTGGCCATGGAAGTGATTGGAACACCTGATTCTGATTATTTGGATGGGTGAGCGAATACTTTTGGCAATATAGTGTGTATATATATATATATATATATATATATATATATATATATATATATATATATATATATGGTGCTATACAAATAAATTGAATTGAATTAACAGCTACAGTGACAGTACTTCCTAACTGTAAATTTAATTACAGATGACACAGAAATATGCTGTAATACTTTTTTGACCCACAATGCATTGCAAGTTACACTAATAACTTGTAAAATGTTAAAACAAACAGTTTTCTGTAAAATTTTACTGTAAAAACTACAACATTTTTTACAGTGCATCTCACTATTTCTTCTCCTATTTGGGGGCATGGGGACATTAGGCCAGAGAACAATGACTTGAGCTTTAAATAGTGGCCATTAAAGGGCATTTGCAAGACTGGGAACCTATTCCAGGAAGACACATTGATGTCTTCTTGAACAATTTGTTATCTGTAAAACACACTTTGTCAAATATTTACAAATATGCAGTTATATCAATACAAATCCTGTGTTTCATCCCATACTATAAAAGTTTAATAAATCAATTTTTTGCAGTCAAATTCTTATGAGTCCAAGTAAACATATTAGTCCATACCCATACTTTTTTTAACAGCTGTTGATCCAGTTGTTATCCAGGGTAATTCAGGCTGTGAGGAAAACCAACAGTTGGCACCAGCCATCTGAACAGATCAATAAATTCACTGCAAATTTGGCAGAAACAAACCACCTCCACAATATGGAAACAAGGTACTATATCTAACAAAGTTTTTCCAAATGAATGTGGTTAATTTTTTCATAATAAAAAAGAAGTCTGCTGGAGAGGAAGTGGAATAGAACAGAATAATTAATAGAATGGCCAATTAATGAAATTTCTAGGGAGAGATTCAGAAAGTTTAATTATAGATTGTAATTGGCTTGGGATAACTTCAGTTTAAAAAGTATGAATCATGCCCAAATATCTGAAGCCAGTGGTTGCAGGGATTTAAGTATTGATGATTAGGAATTATTCATTTTACATCCAGAAAATTGTCTAGCTCTGGAACAGATCTCTCAAGTTCTGTTGAAAAAAAAAAAAAGGAATAGTAGTATCTCTGTAGAGTTTGATGGTCTTGATCTCTAACGCTTAAATAAAGGGCCCTGGTGACAAAGAGCACCCTTGCTGTGTGCTCTGTTAAAAGCTTAAAAGATTAAAAGCTTTTGGTACAATATTATTAGTCCTCTGCATTTGTTTAGAAATAAAAGATATTGATCCATCACTTCCAAAACCAACAGACAATACCTCAGTCAAAAACAGCCACTCTACCCTATCAGGAGCATTTCCTGAATCAAGTGAAAGGACACACGGCTTCCCTTTTTCCACACAGAGTGATTTAAAACCCACCTGATATTGTGGGCAACGAAGAAGCTCAGTTAGGTACTGTGGCATGAGGCATTTAGTTCTTTATATATCAGTAACAGTATTGTATTTTAGAATCAATATCAAATTACTGACCACATCATATTTATTCCTAATAGCCATACCTTCCTCCTGGAGATCAACTAATCTAATATCGCATGATCAGTAGGACTGCAAGTAATTGTGTTCAAGTTTTTTAAGCCAAACTCATTTTTAAAAGGCACACAAAATTGGTCAAGTTTTATTGTTTAACTACACCAGTGCACTGTTTCAGGGTAGTTAAAAAAAGAGAAATAAAACCTATTAATTTGCATGTGGCTTGCCCTGAATGTGACACCCAATAACATTTCTGAGCGTTAGTACACAAAATCAATCTTTGATATATCTAATACTGGGTTGTAAAATAAATAAAACATGTATGAATAAGAGAGGGTATGTATCACTCGCAAATCTGTGTGTAAATCAACCCGCCCATAGTTTGTGAACTGCATTGACTAAGGGCATATTCAGGTGTATCATCTAAACCAGGGCAGCATCAAGGTGCTGGAAATCAGCATTCAACTGTTGGTCAAATGCAGCAGCACTGACTGGTTTACAGCTTGGAGACCAAATCTGCACGTTAAGGAACATGCTCTAAAGCTTCATATGAAACCTTGCTCAGGGACCTGCTCAAACAGTTGGTCAAAATAATGTGAACACCGATGAAATATGTACTCTCTTTACTAATAAAGTGCTGGACCACCATTTGCATTTAATACAGCTTCCAACCTTTTTGGAAAAGACTCATACAAGTTTTGAACATATTCTAGTGGAATTGTATACCGCTCATATAGCAAAATATCTTCTATTTGCTTCAGAGAGGTAGAAGCATGGAACCTTCTCTGCTTCTTACTCTTCTCTCCACAATTTCTCACACTGCTTCAATATTCAAGCCAGTTGATTAAGCAGACCATAGCAGAAATTCATACTGGTGCTCCTCAAACCAAGACTGAACTGTTTTGGCACATTATCCTCTTGAAAATTGCATTATTGTTTGGAAACAACATTTGGACCATAGGATACACCGGATCATTTAGAATTTTCCATGTACAGTATCTCACAAAAGTGAGTACACCCCTCACATTTTTGTAAATATTTTATTATATCTTTTCATGTGACAGCACTGAAGAAATGCCACTCTGCTACAATGTAAAGTAGTGAGTGTACAGCCTGTATAACAGTGTAAATTGTCCCCTCAAACCATTGGCAACAAAAGTGAGAACACCCCTAAGTGGAAATGTCCAAATTGGGCCCAATTAGCCATTTACCCTCCCCGGTGTCATGTGACTCGTTAGTGTTACAAGGTCTCAGGTGTGCATGAGGAGCAGGTGTGTTAAATTTGGTGTTATCACTCCCACACTCTCTCATACTGGTCACTGGAAGTTCAACATTGCACCTCATGGCAAAGAACTCTCTGAGGATCTGAAAAAAAGAATAGTTACTCTACATAAAGATGGCCTAGGCTATAAGAAGATTGCCAAGAGCCTGAAACTGAGCTGCAGCACGATGGGCAAGACCATACAGCGGTTTTACAGGACAGGTTCCACTCAGAACAGGCCTCGCCATGGTCCACCAAAGAAGTTGAGTGCACGTGCTGAGCGTCATATCCGGAGATCGTCTTTGGGAAATAGACGTATGAGTGCTGCCAGCATTGCTGCAGAGGTTGAAGGGGTGGGGGGTCAGCCGGTCAGTGCTCAGACTATACGCCACATGCTGCATCAAATTGGTCTGCATGGCTGTCGTCCCAGAAGGAAGCCTCTACTAAAGATGATGCACAAGAAAGCCCGCATACAGTTTGCTGAAGACAAGCAGACTAAGGACATGGATTACTGGAACCATGTCCTGTGGTCCGATGAGACCAAGATAAACTTATTTGGTTCAGATGATGTCAAGCGTGTGTGGCGGCAACCAGGTGAGGAGTACAAAGACAAGTGTGTCTTGCCTACACTCAAGCATGGTGGTGGGAGTGTCATGGTCTGGGCCTGCATGAGTGCTGAGTGTGTGTTGAGTTATTTTGAGGGGACAGTAAATTTACACCGTTATACAGGCTGTACACTCACTACTTTACATTGGAGCAGAGTGTCATTTCATTGTCACATGAAAAGATATATTTTTGTAAAATATTTACAAAAATGTGAGGGGTGTACTCACTTTTGTGAGATACTGTATGCTAATGATGTGGCCAGCAGGATACCAAGATATGGCTGCCGAAATCTTCACAGATCCACTCCCATGTTTGACAGTTGGAACCAGACAGTCCAACTGCACGCTTCCTTGGAGGTTCTCCATACATGAACTCCACCTGCTGTTGGGAATAACGTAAATGATGATGATTCATCAGACCATATCACTAATGTCTATCACTAATATCACTGACCATATCAGTTTTCAGCTGTCCAGGTTTTATGATCATGACACCAACTCTCATTTTTGCATTGGTATCTGTGATTAATGATTTAGCATTTGCAGCTCTACCATGGATGTTGGCTTTGTGTAGTTCTCTGTGGACAGTTTTTATGTAAATAGGGTCTTTAAGGCAGATAAGTTCTGCTATTACTTTTGCTGTAGTAGTTCTGTTTTGTTTGGACAATCTTTCCTAGTTTTTGATGCTCCCTATCATTTTGAATTCCGTCCACTATTCTTCTTCAAAGTCCTGCCATGGTTTGTATACACAGTTATAACTGTGGACACTGTTGCTCTTGAAACACCAGAGAGTTGGGCTGTAAAGGTTACAGATGCTCCTGCTAAATGAAATCCCACAATCTCTCCCATTTAGAAGTCTAAGTTACCCATTTCAACAAAGTCTTAAACGAATCACTGCTGAACACAACTTGTGTTATACTGGCATGCAAGTTAGACAATATACAGCAATGAAAACTAAATAAATGATACACAAATAATATTAACCCCTACTACAATGGATGTTCACATTATTTTGTCCAGTCCCTGTATAATACACGTTCATACGATTTCATGTGGGAAGTTAAACGTCCTCTGAATGTGTGTGAACGTTTATAATGGCCTATGGAATGTCCTATAATGGTCAGTAAAAGCCGATATAGAAACGTGTCCGAAAGCCCTGGGAATGTCCGCTGCTTGCTGGCTGGTCAGACTCCTCCTGCCCTCCGGATGTGGCTCCAGCTAACGTACTGAACTCTCGCGAGAACAAACACTTCTGTGCGGAAGTTAGTGTGTCACCTGACTTTAGCTCATGATCTACAGACACAGCAGGAAGACAAACCAGTTCAGATCCCAGCTATTTCATCGACATTTTATTAAAGCACGCTATGGCAGGACGGGGCAAACTAATCGCAGTCATAGGAGATGAAGATACGTGTACTGGCTTCCTGCTGGGAGGAATCGGAGAGCTGAACAAAAACCGCAAACCGAATTTCTTGGTAGTGGAGAAGGACACCAGCATCACGGAGATAGAGGAGACCTTCAAGTAAGAGTTTCATCGTGTGTGTGTGTGTGTGTGTGTGTGTGTGTGTGTGTGTGTTTGTTGTATACGTTTCCTCTCTAAGTCTTCAGCACGTCTTATTCAGGGTTAATGCTGATGAAAATAGAATATCGTGACTTGGATCTTTTCAATTCGTTTATACAAATATATAAAAATTCAGAAAAAATGACAAAGATTAAAATTCAATTCTCACCTGGCTGAGCTAAATCTTATAACAGTGTGTCAGTGGAAGCTTGTACCATGTCTAAGAAACATTTTGCCAAGGGGTAGCATATATATAGGGAGAAAAGCAGTGGACCTAAAACAGAACCTTGTGGAACTTCAGTATGCCTAGAGAAGTTACCATTCACATCTACAAACTGATAATGACCAGACAGATAAGACCAGAGCCAGGAGAAGGCTGTTTCCCTAACACCATCAGTGTTTTCTAGCATATCAAGAAGAATAGTATAATCAGTAGTGTCAAAGCTGCACTAAGATCAAGCAACACCATAAGGGCATGAGCAGGCACAAGAGTAATATTTAGGGGGAAATGTAGACGTTTTCTTGTGTGATCACATTACCAAAAGAAATGGAAAAGAGTGTCTGTGACTGTGACTCATAAAAAGTACATATTGCACCTATATGCAATTTTAGTGTGGACACATCTGGAATAAAGACACCGTTTTGAAATAGAGCACATATATTTCTTCATGTATAGTTCCCCAAACAATTTTTTTGAGATGTGCCTTTTTTCCAGATTCTTTGACTAGCCCCTCTTAAACAGTCTTTAGCATTGTGCAAAGATTTTAGCAATTTTTTTTGTAGTCACAGGTTTATAGTTTAACCCTAACCCTAGTCTACTATTACTCTTCAGGGTAAGAGTCATCAAACCTTGTGTTAAGTGGAAGGAAGAATACCAACACAAATACTTTCATAGATTTTCATTGCTTATTTCCTAAATAAAAGCAGACACTTGTACAAAAATCTGATGCAAATCCATCTGCACCTGGTGATTTATTAGTCTTTAGACTTTGGATTGACACAAGGATCGCGATCAATTTTTATCAATAGCACCTACAGTGTCCATCAAAGATGTAGCAATGTCATAGCAAAACTAACTGCAATAAAGATTGTAATAGCTTTCTGAACATTTAGTATTTATCTCTTTAGGTTCATCAGAAACAGAATGATCTGCTCTTGACTGATGAATAGTGTTTTTGCCCAGAGAGTTCCTTACCTAAAAAGTAAGCTGAGTTCTGTTGTCATTTTTCTACCCAGCATCCTCTGGACCTTACAAAAGCACCTTCAGAGCTTTCATATAGAAATAGATATATATCTTTGTCCAAACTTATGAGTTTGCAATATGGGTTTTGTAATGTATCAGAAGTCATTGCAAACAAATCAGTACTGATGATGATGAATGGGGTAGACAAAACAGCAGCACTTAAGTGGGCTTCAAGCATATGTTAAATAAAACTAACCACAGGTCTCTTCTAGAGTGCTTAGACCTTGAATTTTTACAGCAGGTAAATATTGTGCTATGAGGATTCCTCACACTCCAAGCATTAATTACATCAAATCTCTGAATTAATATTTTTTGTTTTACGTGTGCATTAAAGAAGGACCTTGACAGCCATCTATCTATTGCATTATCCAACAGAATATTGAAGTCACCCCCAAGCCTATATATACATTAGGGATTTTAACTAACCAATAAATTACATCTTTACTGTCTTCTACACTGTCTAAAAGAATATCATTTTCTGGCTTTGTATTGAACCCATAATTGTTTATGCCATTGAAAATAAGATTATAATTTTAACAACTTGACAGACATAATGCCCATTTATATCATATCAATATCTGTGCACCCACAGAGCATAGAGACGCATGAAAACAATAAAAATGAATGTCACTCTCCCACTGAGATTTTCCAAAAGGCACATCATCATTTACTAGTGAGTCTCTTGAAGAAACAGAAGGTTAACAATGTCAAATGGTAGGAAGACTCTCATTTGCCATAATCTTTCAGAAGTGGAAAAACTAATACTCAATTACATGAATGCCCTTAATCTAATTCTGTAAAACCTTAAGCTAAATGTGTTAATGGGTGTGCTGTCCATACATCCTGACCCCTGCCTGTGTATGGCCTGCACCTTGATTTTCAAGATATTCATAGGCTGGTGATGCATCTGATTTACATTGGCCTAGCATGAACATTTTATTTAATTATTCTATTCTTCTACCATTCCTAAATATTGCCTGGAATATAACTAGACTAACATATAAATATAAATATTTATTGACAAATTATATTAAGTCAAGTGGGTTTTATTGTCATTCCCTGACATAGCTTGTATACATTGTAAAATGTCATCAGGTCCATAATGCAGTACACAAGACAACATAAAGTGGAGATCTTAAACAGTGTAAAAAAAAAAAAAACACACACCATATATTCCAGATGTGCAAAAACACTACATGTTCCAGACGCACCCCACACACCATAGCTCCCCACCTTAACAGTGTTGTTAAAGTTGTACTTTAATGTAAAACAGGAGGAATGCAGGACCAGGAATGCCATTTATTTAGAGGGCCAGAGTAATTTCTGCCTTTGTTACTGACTAAATATCAAATGGCTTCCTATTGGACATGTAGTGTAGTACATAGGATTAATAAAATATGGTTTTCTACTCTAGTTTTTAAAATGTTTGTGTATCGGAACGGTGAAGCCATTCGAAATTTAATGCTTTAACTTCATAACTGGAGGAAACGGAGTCGTAAACAAAAGTGAAACATTTATTGACATGTACAAGCACAAACACTGCCTTTGTGTCTGCTAAAGTCCATGTTTTTCCAGTCATATATACAAAGTTTACATTATGAAATGTTAAAAATAAATTTCTTCCTGTAGTTGCATACTATATTGTGAACCAGGGCAGCTGTAACTTTGTCTTTGCTTTAATTAGCCTTGATTGTGATTTGTATTTATTTCCCAAACAGGAGTTTTCTGACTCGCAACGATATTGGTATCATCCTTATCAACCAGTTCATTGCTGAGATGATCCGGCATGCAATAGACGCTCATATGCAGTCCATCCCTGCTGTGTTGGAGATCCCTTCTAAAGAGCATCCTTATGACGCTTCCAAAGACTCGATCCTGCGCAGGGCTAAGGGCATGTTTTCTGCCGAGGATTTCCGATAACTGTTCTGACATTGTCAAGCCACTAAAGCATATAAATGTTAATGTGGATGTTGTTCAGTGTCTCCCTTTCCCTTATATTTAAACAAGTGGGATGTGTACTTTTGTGATCAAGAACAAAAAATAGATATGTGCTACATTACAACAGTTCTGTATCTGTGTTGTGAACTTGAAAGGAGTTTTTTGTGTCAATGCAAAATAAATAGAAAACCGAGTCTGTCTGTCTTTTGGTACATTATTTAATAACTCCAATGCAGTTACTGTGTAGTCACAGATCTAAGCCATACAGGCAGGTGGGGTTTTAAAAAAGGGTAAAGACCTAGAAATGGATGTTAATAATTTTCTTAGATTTAATCTAATGTCTTGAGAAGGCATTTTAGGTTCTTAGCATTGTGCTTTCATAAAACAATGAAAAAAACTTGTAACTTTCCAAATACTGCACTGTAAATAAGTGAAGAATACATGGGCCACATTTATCAGACTTTTAGGCTGTGTGTAAACTAAACCAAACCCGGAAAATGCGAACGGATCACACACACAAAGGTTACACAGACAGCTGGGATCATCAGAAACTGCTGGGAATAAAAAAGTTTATGATCAGGATAAAGGTTCAAGGTTCTTTATAGTCAATATCACCATATGTGCAGACATACAGAGGAATCGAAATACCGTTTCTTGCCAGTATTAATGTTGTAATTTCAGTCTGTGCAACAAAGAACAGATTTTTGTGACGGTACCAGCAGTATACTTGTAATAAATAGATATAAATAAACCAGTGAAAAATAAATTGAACATCTGAATTATATATATATATCTGAGTAAGTGTAAACTGAATTCTTTTAAATATACAAATATATTCTAAGGTGCAAATAAGCTGAAGATAGATGTAAACATGAGCATAAACATGAAGATAAATGTAAACGTTCAAAAAGTTAGATTTGAATTGAAAAATTTGAATTTGAATTTGGGTATGGAAGATATCCGCAGAGAGACACTGATGATCTTGCCGGCTGCTTTCACTATGTGTTGCAGAGTCTTTCGACAGGAGGCAGTGCGTCCTCCATTCCACACAGTGATGCTTCATCCTCTTGATGTGGTGTTTGTCGTCCAGGAGAGGTCCTTAGAGATATAAGAGATATAAGACTGAGAAACTATTGCAATAAAATATTCAACATATACAAAGTGGGAAAAAGTCATTAACAAGTCACCATTTCTCTCTCAACAACTCAGAATTTTGATCAGACCCTGGTACTAACTCAGACTCAGACACAACTCATCATAACACCATCCATGAAGCTATATATTTAATATGACACAGGAAGGAAAAAGCAGTACACCACGGCAGTGGCAGATTTCACCAAGTAGTTCTACCTCCTCCTGTTACAGCTGTCACAGAGGACTCTCCACACACTCCACACTCCACACACACCACACACACCACATGCACACCAAATGCACACCACGCACACACTGCACACTCCACACACTCCACACACACCACGCACACCACGCACACCAGGCACTCCACGCACACACCATGCACTCCACATACACCACATGCACACCACTCCACGCACTCCACGCACACCAGGCACTCCACACACACCAGGCACTCCACGCACTCCACGCACACCAGGCACTCCACACACACCAGGCACTCCACACACACCAGGCACTCCACGCACACCACGCACACAAGGCACTCCACGCACACCAGGCACTCCACACACACCAGGCACTCCACGCACACCACGTACACCAGGCACTCCACGCACACCACACACACCAGGCACTCCACGCACACCACACACACCAGGCACTCCACGCACACCACGTACACCAGGCACTCCACGCACACCAGGCACTCCACACACACCAGGCACTCCACGCACACCACGTACACCACACACACCACGCACACCAGGCACTCCACGTACACCACACACACCACGTACACCACACACACCACGCACACCAGGCACACCACGTACACCACACACACCACGCACACCAGGCACTCCACGCACACCACGCACACCACGTACACCACACACACCACGCACACCACGTACACCACGCACACCACGCACACCACGCACACCACGCACACCACGCACACCACGTACACCACACACACCAGGCACTCCACGCACACCACACACACCAGGCACTCCACGCACACCACGTACACCAGGCACTCCACGCACACCACACACACCAGGCACTCCACGCACACCACACACACCAGGCACTCCACGCACACCACGTACACCAGGCACTCCACGCACACCACGTACACCAGGCACTCCACGCACACCACGTACACCAGGCACTCCACGCACACCACACACACCAGGCACTCCACGCACACCACGTACACCAGGCACTCCACGCACACCACGTACACCAGGCACTCCACGCACACCACGTACACCAGGCACTCCACGCACACCACGTACACCAGGCACTCCACGCACACCACGCACACCAGGCACTCCACACACACCACACACACCAGGCACTCCACACACACCACACACACCAGGCACTCCACACACACCAGGCACTCCACACACACCATGCACACCAGGCACTCCACACACACCACACACACCAGGCACTCCACACACACCACGCACACCAGGCACTCCACGCACACCACGCACACCAGGCACTCCACACACACCACGCACACCAGGCACTCCATACAGGTGTACCTGTACCTGTGATTGTACCTGTGACTATACGTGTGACTGTACCTGTGACTGTACGTGTGACTGTACCTGTACCTGTGACTGTACCTGTGACTGTACCTGTACCTGTGACTGTACCTGTGACTGTACCTGTAGCTGTGACTGTACCTGTACCTGTGACTGTACCTGTGACTGTACCTGTGACTGTACCTGTACCTGTGACTGTACCTGTGACTGTACCTGTAGCTGTGACTGTACCTGTACCTGTGACTGTACCTGTGACTGTACGTGTGACTGTACCTGTACCTGTGACTGTACCTGTGACTGTACCTGTACCTGTGACTGTACCTGTGACTATACGTGTGACTGTACCTGTGACTGTACGTGTGACTGTACCTGTACCTGTGACTGTACCTGTGACTGTACCTGTACCTGTGACTGTACGTGTGACTGTACGTGTGACTGTACCTGTGACTGTACCTGTGACTGTACCTGTACCTGTGACTGTACGTGTGACTGTACGTGTGACTGTACCTGTACCTGTACCTGTGACTGTACATGTGACTGTACCTGTGACTGTACCTGTACCTGTGACTGTACGTGTGACTGTACGTGTGACTGTACCTGTGACTGTACGTGTGACTGTACCTGTGACTGTACGTGTGACTGTACCTGTACCTGTGACTGTACGTGTGACTGTACCTGTGACTGTACCTGTGACTGTACGTGTGACTGTACCTGTGACTGTACCTGTACCTGTGACTGTACCTGTGACTGTACGTGTGACTGTACGTGTGACTGTACGTGTGACTGTACCTGTACCTGTGACTGTACCTGTGACTGTATGTGTGACTGTACCTGTGACTGTACCTGTGACTGTACGTGTGACTGTACGTGTGACTGTACCTGTGACTGTACGTGTACCTGTGACTGTACCTGTACCTGTGACTGTACATGTGACTGTACCTGTGACTGTACGTGTGACTGTACGTGTGACTGTACATGTGACTGTACCTGTGACTGTACCTGTACCTGTGACTGTACGTGTGACTGTACGTGTGACTGTACCTGTGACTGTACGTGTGACTGTACCTGTGACTGTACGTGTGACTGTACCTGTACCTGTGACTGTACGTGTGACTGTACGTGTGACTGTACATGTGACTGTACCTGTGACTGTACCTGTACCTGTGACTGTACGTGTGACTGTACGTGTGACTGTACCTGTGACTGTACGTGTGACTGTACCTGTACCTGTGACTGTACGTGTGACTGTACGTGTGACTGTACCTGTGACTGTACGTGTGACTGTACCTGTGACTGTATGTGTGACTGTACCTGTACCTGTGACTGTACGTGTGACTGTACGTGTGACTGTACGTGTGACTGTACATGTGACTGTACCTGTACCTGTGACTGTACGTGTGACTGTACGTGTGACTGTACCTGTGACTGTACGTGTGACTGTACCTGTGACTGTACCTGTACCTGTGACTGTACGTGTGACTGTACGTGTGACTGTACCTGTGACTGTACGTGTGACTGTACCTGTGACTGTACCTGTACCTGTGACTGTACGTGTGACTGTACCTGTGACTGTACCTGTGACTGTACGTGTGACTGTACCTGTTACGTGTGACTGTACCTGTGACTGTACGTGTGACTGTACCTGTATCTGTGACTGTACGTGTGACTGTACCTGTGACTGTACGTGTGACTGTACCTGTGACTGTACGTGTACCTGTGACTGTACCTGTGACTGTACCTGTACCTGTGACTGTACCTGTGACTGTACGTGTGACTGTACCTGTACCTGTGACTGTATGTGTGACTGTACGTGTGACTGTACCTGTACCTGTACGTGTAACTGTACGTGTGACTGTACCTGTACCTGTGACTGTATGTGTGACTGTACCTGTACCTGTACGTGTGACTGTACCTGTGACTGTACCTGTGACTGTACGTGTGACTGTACCTGTGACTGTACCTGTACGTGTGACTGTACGTGTGACTGTACCTGTGACTGTACCTGTACCTGTGACTGTACGTGTGACTGTACGTGTGACTGTACCTGTGACTGTACCTGTGACTGTACGTGTGACTGTACCTGTGACTGTACCTGTACCTGTGACTGTACCTGTGACTGTACGTGTGACTGTACCTGTGACTGTACCTGTACCTGTGACTGTACCTGTGACTGTACGTGTGACTGTACCTGTGACTGTACGTGTGACTGTACGTGTGACTGTACCTGTGCCTGTACGTGTGACTGTACGTGTGACTGTACCTGTACCTGTGACTGTACCTGTACCTGTGACTGTACGTGTGACTGTACGTGTGACTGTACCTGTGACTGTACCTGTACCTGTGACTGTACGTGTGACTGTACGTGTGACTGTACCTGTGACTGTACCTGTACCTGTGACTGTACCTGTACCTGTGACTGTACGTGTGACTGTACGTGTGACTGTACCTGTGACTGTACGTGTGACTGTACCTGTGACTGTACATGTACCTGTGACTGTACCTGTACCTGTGACTGTACCTGTACCTGTACGTGTGACTGTACGTGTGACTGTACCTGTGACTGTACCTGTACCTGTGATTGTACGTGTGACTGTACCTGTGACTGTACCTGTACCTGTGACTGTACCTGTGACTGTACCTGTGACTGTACCTGTACGTGTGACTGTACGTGTGACTGTACCTGTGACTGTACCTGTACCTGTGATTGTACGTGTGACTGTACCTGTGACTGTACCTGTACCTGTGACTGTACCTGTGACTGTACCTGTGACTGTACCTGTACGTGTGACTGTACGTGTGACTGTACCTGTGACTGTGCCTGTACCTGTGACTGTACCTGTACCTGTGACTGTATGTGTGACTGTACGTGTGACTGTACCTGTGACTGTACCTGTACCTGTGACTGTACGTGTGACTGTACCTGTGACTGTACGTGTGACTGTACCTGTACCTGTACCTGTACCTGTGACTGTACGTGTGACTGTACGTGTGACTGTACCTGTGACTGTACGTGTACCTGTGACTGTACCTGTACGTGTGACTGTGACTGTACCTGTACCTGTACGTGTGACTGTACGTGTGACTGTACCTGTGACTGTACGTGTGACTGTACGTGTGACTGTACGTGTACCTGTGAATGTACCTGTGACTGTACCTGTACCTGTGACTGTACCTGTACCACACCAGGCACTCCACGCACACCACGCACACCAGGCACACCAGGCACTCCATACAGGTGTACCTGTACCTGTGATTGTACCTGTGACTGTACCTGTACCTGTGACTGTACTTGTGACTGTACCTGTACCTGTACGTGTGACTGTACGTGTGACTGTACCTGTACCTGTGACTGTACGTGTGACTGTACCTGTACCTGTACGTGTGACTGTACGTGTGACTGTACCTGTACCTGTACGTGTGACTGTACGTGTGACTGTACCTGTGACTGTACCTGTACCTGTGACTGTACGTGTGACTGTACCTGTGACTGTACCTGTACCTGTGACTGTACCTGTGACTGTACGTGTGACTGTACCTGTGACTGTACCTGTACCTGTACGTGTGACTGTACGTGTGACTGTACCTGTGACTGTACGTGTGACTGTACCTGTGACTGTACCTGTACCTGTGACTGTACCTGTGACTGTACCTGTGCCTGTACGTGTGACTGTACGTGTGACTGTACCTGTGACTGTACCTGTGACTGTACCTGTACCTGTGACTGTACGTGTGACTGTACGTGTGACTGTACCTGTGACTGTACGTGTGACTGTACGTGTGACTGTACCTGTGACTGTACATGTACCTGTGACTGTACCTGT